>NC_068366.1:14655518-14665518 GCF_020536995.1 Dreissena polymorpha | reverse complement strand
AAGGCTAGAAGGATTAAACAACTAGTTTTTCTTAATTATCGCAAATCATTCTATTCTGGCATGAGTTAAAGAGTTCCTGTTTGCTATCTTAGAAATTTTAATGGGTTAATCCGGTGTCGAAACATATGGCAATGCCTTTAAAACTACAAGTATGTCAAAAATGCACTCTTATTGAAATCAAAGCCTTATGATTGCCAAATTACTTGTTGATGTTTGGGACTGACTACATCGCATTAGTTGATCTTTCTGTTAAATAGCTGGTGTTTTTTGTTCAACCAGTCGAATATCTCGTTACGTTACGGCATTTAGGGTTTATGATTATCAAGTGAACAAATAAATACACCAGTGACTTTGGAGGTGACTACTTGATTGGTCATCTTAACGTGGCCTCGTATGTAATGGCCTCATCCCGTCAGCTGATATCAAAAATTCAGACTGGAGATAATTGGAAATTGTGGAAAATATAACATTATTTATAATTTATTTATTTATTTATATCCACACATAAAATAATTCATTTGATGTTCAATAACATACATTCGATGAAATCTAATGACATTTTATTCCAGTTAGAGATATTTTGTTCCAACAGAATATATATTTCTATAGATTTATGTTCGAAAATGTATGATTCGAAAATAAGATTTGTTCGAACGTTGCGAATAGGCATTTTATTAATTAAATCACATGATAGTACGATCAAAGAAACTATAAGATCGATGATAACACATACTATTAATCAAATCAAGGTCCATGTGTTTTTTGTTGTATTTAGGTCCTTAAAATGTCCATTCGGACAGTGTGCTGCATAAATTAATCATTTAAAACTATTTGGAGAGACTGGGGATAATTTAAACACTAACTAGGTTTTTAAAATACTATCAATTAACGGAGTATTATCACGCACTCGTGTGTACTGTTTAACCTAAGGGTCTCTGCCAATACCGCTATGCATGCAAACCCCGTGTCTTCGTTGCATACACATGTTAGGTCACTCACTTGAAATAATTTTATTATAAACGCAATGAAAACAATGCGGGGTGATTTTGTTTAAGAATACGAAAGTTCAATAATTTCTACGAATTCTCAGGCGTTTTAGATAAACATAATATGATATTATGTATAATAACATTATTACGATTGTTCAGACAGTAGTCATCGAGTTGCGCTATTTAATTTCCATGATTTTATCAAACGAACGGGAGGCGTATCTTATTATAAACATATCAAACTTTAAGTACTGCTATGTATTGGCAGTCAATGTACGTATTCTAACGCTAGCTATTCCCCCGCTTTTGAGAGCGCTAACTACAAACCGAACAAAGCTCATTGTGAATGCTCACACATGCTTGACGTACATGCCATTTCGGATATCACGTGACTCAAGAAACTGTTTAGAGGAATCGCCCACATTGCATGTTGTGACACTTGTACCATTTTAAATGTAGTATGCTAATTACTTAAAGTCACAGTGCCGATACATTAGATACATTTTTTAAGCGTATGTAGTCAGGATTTGCAAATATATCGCATAGTAAGTACGGTATATATCTTCAATTGATAGTAAGTCTGTACAGGGGCGGTTCCTTGATTTTAGTTCGTTTTATGATGGGGGAGCTAACTTTGATATGTTTTATAGAATAGTTCAAGGTTTTTATCTTTTGGTTAATAAGGGGAGGGATAATGAGAAAACAGAAGATGATGGTGTTTAAGTGAAGTGATTTGCACTTGATTGACAAATTGGCGTTATTTTCGTTTAATTTTAATGTACGAAGATGGCGTTCATTTTCACCCAGTAAGCCTAGTTTTATGCTAACCTCTAAATGAATACGTTTGGGTCTAAAGTATTCGTGCTTTCTGATTTTAATTTTATTTGTTGAACACACAGGCCCAACTACTATTATGTGAGAGGAACTTATAGTTGAACATCACATTTTTTAAAGGTCACAAAAGTGAAGTACACTTTAGTGTTACGTTTTCCTTCACTTCGTCTTTTCATCCCGTTCAAAGTTCTACGTTTTTCAGACAGACAACATACACAAAACTGGATAGGCGTATTCATTGAAACGAGACATACATATAAAGTGGTTTACCGGTTAAACAAACAGGTTATATACTTAGGATAAGGAACAAAAGTTACAGATAACTCTCTATAACACGTGTATCATATTTATAAGCATCCTCCTGTTAAAATTGCAAAAGTCAGAAAGAATATAACGAACACTGCTGTGATCAGTCCACTCGCTGTTAAATAATGTTTAACTGAATAATGCGAATAATAAACCCATCGACCATGGGTCTATAAGTAAAACTCGAAGTATATATCTCAGCATGCGTATTAGTTATTTAATCAACATCATACTGAATGTGAACAATTGAAGCATTTGATTATTGACATTGTGCTGACGTCAATGACATTCACACAAACAGTATTCGAATTCGGCTGATGATTGGAGTATTTTGCTTCGAGTTTATAAATTCGGACACGAGTTTCGTTCCAAAGTGTGATTTAGTTTATTCGTATCATCATACTGATTTTTCATTAACTATGCCGTCCACTGGTCTTTCATAGGGGAGCGAATATTACACAATGTTTCGGGATGTCTTAGCGACGATCTGGAACTTGTCTATTCATAAAACAATTGCAACCATCTGGAACAAACGTTGCCGCATTTGACTGCAAGTTCAAAATTTCAGCATCCAAGTTTTCAAAGTTCATAATTTGGACACTTATTGTTCATACTAATAAACCACGTAAACCTTAACACTTAGGAAATAAATATATTTAATTTTTTTTTATTTAAAGACATTTGTCGGTACATCAACACAAACGGCACATAAACAAAGGCAGATACCATCAAACAATTAGTGTACACAAGTATGTTTGCCTAATTAAATGTGCATTTTGTTTTTATAGTATTGGGTATTGTGTCTTCAATATTATCCGTGTTTAGTGCTTCCTGTTTGCTTTCAAAAGTATCTTTTTCATGGACGAGGACATTTTTGGGATGTTTGTCATACCAGCGGCAATCTTTCGTTTGGTCGTAAACCATTATGACTTGACACCATCATAAAGCCTCATGCAAGGATTTTTTTATTATAACATATATCCCAAGACGATCATTGCCTGAAGAAACAGATAACACACGGCAAAGCTGAACCGGATGTCTATATCGGCCCTAGCCGAATAGTGACATTCGGGATAGACTTGAGATAGATGTCTTCCACTCTTAATCTTGTGGAATTTCTTCTGTAATTCCGCATCCTGCGTGATCCGCTTGTCATAGATATAACGTTATGAACCGAATCAATCGATGGGTTCCAGAACGTTTTAATACGTTGCATATGATTTTCAGAACACCCCTAAACCGTCCCGAATGGAACAGTCGGGCAACTAATTTTAAATGCGTGTAAAATAGCATTAATGTTTAAAGACGAGGTTACGAATTTACAAAACACAACGAAATCTACAACAACGTACTCGTTTCGAATTATATGGTTCGAAGATTTATTGTATAAAGAATTTATTCAGTACCGAATTAGAAACCAGAGAGTCAGTGTGTTAGACTGTGAAACATAGTGGATAGCCGATAGTGTATTACTGAATCATTCATGTTTTGGTGATAACGAAGAAGCGAAGTTGGCAAAAGTAGTTGAACAAGTTGCAGTTACAGTAATAGTTTTGTGGTGGTGGTGATGGTGGTTGTGGTGGTGGTAATGTTGGTAGTGGTCGTTGTAGTGGTGGTGGTGGTGGTTGTTGCGGTGGCGGAAGCGGTAGCGGTAGCGTTGTCGGTGGCGGCGGTGGTGGTGGTGGAGGTGGTACTACTAGTAGTAGTAGCCGTAGTTGTTGTTATAATAGAAAAAAAAGTAGTAGTAGTAGTTGTTGTTGTAGTAGTGGTAGTAGTAGAAGTAGTAGTAGTAGTGCCTTTATTTAATTTCAACTTGTGTCAGACGTTAGTTGTTGAAAGGTCGATAACAAAACTTCCTTTAAAACGTATTATTGAGTGATCAAATACGAAATATACTGGGTGAGATTTCAACAAAATAAGAACATTGATATTTTGAAACACTATTTTGAGGAATGAAATGTCTCAAATATAGTGTAAGAAAAATATCACATAAGCTAACCAAAGTCTCAATATATTGTTCTATCATGCATACATGGGTAAAATGAAGCATTTGTCTTGTCTTGTCTTTGTATCGCCAGTTAATTAAACGTCTCGATGACCGCTTACAACATTCCTAACAGTTAACACGTTAAATGTTAACATGCGTGTAAAATATAGCACTACTTCATGTTGAATAAACTTAAACTGTTTGTGACAACAAAGGCACCGGTTAAGTGCTGTTTTACTCTTTTATTGACATATTATTAATCCCCTCGCCATCTTGGTAGCGGCTGCGTGGTGGTGGTGGTGGTTCTGGAGGTGATGGTGGTGGTGGTGGTTGTGCGGATGATGGTGGGGGTAGTGCTGATAGTGGTGATGGTGGTTTTGGTGGTGGTTGTATTACTACTAGTAGTAGTAGTAGTTGTAGTACAAGAATTAATAACAGAAGTAGTAGAAGTAGTAGTAGTGGTAGTAGTAGTAGTAGTAGTAGTAAAAGTAGTAGTAGTAGTAGCAGTAGTAGTAGTAGTAGTAGTAGTAATATAAGTAGTATTAGTAGTTGCAGTCAGTAGCAGTCATTAGCAGTAACAGGAGTAGCAACAGTAGAAATAATAGCAACAGTAGCAGCAGTAACATCAGAAGCATCAGTAGCAGCCGTAGCAGCAGTAGCAGAAGTAGTAGTAGAAGTAGTAGAAGCAGTAGCAGTACCAGTAGCAGAAGCAGAAGCAGTAGCAGTTGCAGAAGCAGTAGTAGTAGTTGTAGTAGTAGGAGTACTAGTACTTCTACTTTTACTTGTAGTAGTAGTGGTAGAAGTAGTAGAAGAAGTAGTAGTTGTTGTTGTTGTAGTAGTAGTGGTAGTAGTAGAAGCATTAGTATTAGAAGTAGTAGTAGTACATGCAGTAGTAGTAGTAGTAGTAGTAGTAGTTGTAGCAGTAGTAGTAGTAGTAGTAGTAGTAGTAGTAGTAGTAATAGTAGTAGTAGTAGTAGAAGTAGTAGTAGAAGAAGAAGTAGTAGTAGTAGTAGTAGTAGTAGTAGTAGTAGTAGTAGTAGTAGTAGTAGTAGTAGTAGTAGTAGTAGCAGCAGCAAAAGCACCAGAAGTAGCAGTATCAGCAGTAGCAGAGGTAGCAGCATAAGCAGCAGTAGCAGAAACAGTAGTAGTAGCAGTAGAGGTAGCAGAAGCAATAGCAAAAACAGTAGAAGAATCATTATTATTATTAGTAGTAGTATAAGTTATAGCAGTAGTAGTAGTAGTAGTAGTAGTAGAAGTAGTAGTAGTAGTAGTAGTAGTAGTAGTAGTAGTAGTAGTAGTAGTAGTAGTAGTAGTAGTAGTAGTAGTAGTAGTTATAGTAGTAGTAGTAGTAGTAGTAGAAGTAGTTGTAGTATTAGTAGTAGTAGTAGTAGTAGTAGAAGTAGAAGTAGTAGTTTTTGTAGTAGTAGTAGTAGTAGTAGTAGTAGTAATAGTAGTAGTAGTAGAAGTAGTAGTAGAAGTAGTAGTAGGTGTTGTTGTTGTTGTAGCATTAGATGTTCGTGTTGAAGTAGTAGTTGTTCTTGTAGTAGTAGTAGAAATAATAGTAGTATAAGTAGTAGTAGTTATTATTGTAGTAGAAGTAATAGTAATAGAAGAAGTAGTAGTAGTAGTAGTACGGGCAAAAGCCCGCGAAGCGGGCGTTGACCGTTCATACATATGGAAATTTAGACATAAAATTACATAAATATACTACATAGGGATGCGTCTCAAAAAAAATTGCCACGCGACATATATTTTTGCGATGCTATTTATGACCTTGAACAAATCAAAAACACTTTGACATATGCGAAATCACATGTAAATACATACCTCAGGAAAAATTATATCAATGACATCATAATTGTGTAGCGAATCGCACTAAATATTCTCGCATTATTTGTTTTTCTTCGCAACCGTTCCAGAATTCAGTCATTACTCAATTATCTCCCCTGAATACTCTTCAGTGGGTATACGCCGAAGACTGGTTCACTACATATAGTGACAGTCTTTACCAAACACAATTTACGTGAACATAACCCGTCTTAAATATATTGCCGAATCTCAGATTTTTGTCGAATTTATTTGCTTTGATCTTTTCGATATCTTATTGTTATTATTATCCTGACAAATTACAAACGCTTGTTAAAAAATGATTTGTTTTAAACATTATTGTTGGCATCTCTATTCTTCCAGTATTCTCGCGGTATTCCAATAACGACACCCTACTTTTTATTTGACAGAATTCGTAACTCATTTTCCATTCGCTCTGAGAACGAAGTTTTACGTGTGATCATGAGCAATATTCTGGTAAGTTGTCGTAGTTATCCACCAGAAACATATTCATTCACAAAATTTAAAGATATTCCGATCTAACTTTTTAATCTTTTAGCTTTAATTTTTAACGTATTTTCACCTCGTCTTCTCGCACTTTACCGATATCCCGAAAGGTTACATATCATTATAATAAGTTTAGGCCTTAAACCACAAAATCCGATACCGTTGGATTTTCGTACAACAATCTTACGTAAAAAATCTTCCAGATTCGAAATCAACAAAAAACAAGACATTTATAAATATTCTGCATTATTGATAAAATTCTAAGATATTTGTTTGTTTTCCGTTTTTAGAAACTGTTTTGCCAAGGCAAGAGGCCATTCTATCCAGCAAAACTGACAGTTTTGGTTTACAGAAATCAACAAAGGAGGGATTCCTGATCTATCAAAATTTCCAATCTATATACACAGTTATTATCTGTGGTGGTCTTTGTTGGTTCTGTTGGTTTACTTGACTGGAACATGTGTGAACTTTAATAGAACTTTGAAAAGTCTATATCTGTCTATCTTTAAACAAAAATCAGCTATGGTATAATAAGACCAGAGGTGCAAACAATGTCAAAGGGTTGTTTAATTAGTTTTCTGTCAATCTCTGTGACACCTATAAAGAAAAAAGGTTCTAAATAACTTCTTATGACATAACAATTTTTTTGAACATATCAATCAAACTGCATTTAATGTGTCCATATGGTTTATAGGAAACTAAAAAATAATCTTAAAATTAGTAATTAAATATTTCAGACAGTAAAGATTAACAATGACCTTAGTTTAAATTTGACACTTCTTCTTCTTCATGCCAACTGCATTTATAATATTAAAATTAAAGATTTTGAATGTTGATGATACCATATATAAAACAAAATGAAATGATTTTGTATTGTACCCATGGTTTGTGTTCTAAAATTTCTTTGTAAAAAACCTAAAAACTCAGAAAAAATGATTGTAAAGCATACAACAGCAACAAAGTTTTGCCATCAATATGATATTTATATGATTGATTACCGATGAAATCTGATAATAAACAAGAGCACCGCATATCTGGTGCCACGCTGGGCTGTGAAAGCTTGTCAGAATTTTATATTTTTCGTAGAGGTCACAGTGACATTGACCTATAACCTAGTGACCCAAAATGGGTGTGGCGTTTAGAACTCATCAAAGTGCATCTACCTATGAAGTTTCAAAGTTGAAGGTGGAAGCACTTTGATTTTAGAGCCAAATGTTAAGGTTTTAGCACATTGCCTACAGAGGACGGGCGGACGTTGGACAACTAGCTGGCTATGACAATAGCTCGGGTTTTCTCTCTCCGAAAACAGCCTCGCTAAAAATACTTTGAGCATCTTACAACTGTAACTTACCAAAAACAAATCTCATTGGTTTAAGTCATAGTGTTTTGACAGTTATTGTATAAAATGACATATTTGGTACATTTCAATACATGTTTTCAGTAAATTTACTTCAACAGTGAAAACTTTTCAAACCTACTTTAAAATTAGCCATTATTAATATTCAGATAACTTAAGTTTTAGTTGTTACAATAACCATTGCGCAAAGTAAGCCAAGTGTGTGAGCCTTGACCTTTACTTCCACTTAATAAATGCAGCGCTTAAACAACTGAAGCTTGATTGGTCATTGTTGGCCCCGTACTACTTAAAAGTACCCGGGTACTCTTAAGTACACTTCAATGTACCCTGGGTACAAAGTTTTATTCCTGCCTAAAATCTGACGTCATTAAACGCACTTCCGAATACGAAACAAAATCCTCTTTGAACAAAACCTAACTCAATATGCTTTTTTGAGTACGAGTTTCGATAATATCATCGCAGAGGCCATTTCACAGAATGTTAACAGAAACATTATTAATTTGAAAATAGAGCCAACAACAGCAGATTTAGCCTAAGTATTCCTGGGTATGTTTAAGTATATTTTCTGTACCCAGGGTATATTGTAGCATACATAAGAGTACCCAGGGAACTTTCAAGTAGTACCAGAGCTGACAAAGACCAATCTAACTCAACTGAGCTAACATGTCGACAGGTTGAATCTCACAGTCTCTACAGTATATTTATTTTACGCAGTTTTGACAAAATGATATATGCATGATATTATTTCCAAAGAAATGGATCTTGATGCAGAACTTCTGCTTAAACTGTAAATGTGCCAAATTCAACAATAAAGTGACAACCGTATACACATTTATAAGAAGCGCTGATGACAAATCAATTAAAATTGTATACTGTAATCTACGTTTTTGTAAATAGTTGCATTTATATTATACTACTGTGTCAATGAATGACAAATATACAGTAATCTGTGCTAAAATTAATTGAATTAATATTAGCACAGACTACTGTATAATTGTCATTCATTGACACAGCAGTATAATATAAATGCAACTATTTACAAAAACGTATATTATGCAATTCTAATACTTAATTCTTACAGAAAAAGTATACTTTTACCCATGTTTACAATGAATCAATTCTATCACTCAGCAAACGTCACATTCGTTGAGTTCAACTTGGCGTCTTGTGATGGATAAAGCCTTGTTCAAAACGAAAGTTGAATGAATTGTCAAAAGGTAAATCGAACAAATCATAACAACAATCGATTCGAACATGTAAAATTTCTTCTTTTAGCAAAACTCCAATCCACAATCGTACACAATAGATCCTGCACAATCAACGCAGGATTTCCATTACAGTATTTTCCCATGCCCTACCATATCTTAATATAGATAAAGGTTTAAATTAACTACTTCTACTACTGCTAGTGCTACTACTACTACTACTACTGCAGCTACTTCTGCTACTACTGCTACTGCTGCTATTCTTTCTACTGCTGCTACTGCTGTTACTCCTGCTACTGCTGCTACTGCTACTACTGCTGCTTCTGCTGTTGCTGCTTCTTCTGCTGCTGCTACTGATGCTGCTGCTACTGCTTCTACTGCAGCTACTACTACTACTTCAACAACTACTAATACTGTTACTACTGCTACTGCTGCTACTGCTGCTACTACTGCTGCAGCTGCTGCTACGGCTACTATTACGCTGCTATTACTGCTGCTGCTGCTACTGCTGCTGCAACTGCTGCAGCTGCTGCTACTCTACTGCTGCTACTGTTGCTGATTCTGCTGCTGTTATTGCTGCTACTATATGCCGTTTTTTTATTTAAGCTGAAAAAGTTACTATACCACCTATTTGCAGATGAACAAATTATTTCCACATCGGTCGACACACGACATTCTCTCGACGCTCTCTCGACGCGCGACAAATCAGTCGACAGTCAATCTTGACTGTCGACTGATTTGTCGCGCGTCGTATTGAGCGTCGAGAAAATGTCGTGTGTCGACATGCGACATTCTCGCGATATATCATATTGACTGTCGACTGATTTGTCGTGCGTTGAGAGAATGTCTCGAGAATGTCGAGTGTCGCGCTCGAAGGTCGACACACGACATTCTCGCGACATTCTCGAGACGCTCAATACGACGCGCGACAAATCAGTCGACAGTCAAGATTTTCTGCGATTTTTTTTTCTTTCTAAAACCCAGCGCG
>NC_068366.1:14650518-14653018 GCF_020536995.1 Dreissena polymorpha | reverse complement strand
AGTCGTAGTAGAATTTGTAAAAGTAGTAGCAGTAGAAGTAGTAGCGCTAGTAGAAATTGACGTCGAAGTAATAATTGAAGTTTCTTTTTGTATTGTTTTTGTTGTTCGTTCTATTTGAAGTTTGTTATATTTGAATTTTACTTGGCGCAAGACTCTTTATGTGGTGTCTTCAAAATTCAAGTTGTTGTTCTGTAATTAAATTAAATCAAATATGTGCTTTGTTAATTAATTTCGACATTAATGTCAGACGTTAGTTGTGAAATGTTGATAACAAACCTTTCCTCAAAACGTATTACTGAGTGATTAAAAACGATGTATACTGGGTGAGATTTCAACAAAATAAAAACATTTGTATTTTGAAACAATATTTTGAGGAGCGAAATGTCTCTAATATAGTTTAAGAAAAATAGCATATAAGCAAACTACTACTACTACTACTACTACTACTACTACTATAGGTAAAATAAAGCATTGCTCTTTTCTTGTCCAATGTGTATTGCCAGTTTATTAAAGGTCTCGATTACCGCTTACAACATTCCACACAGTTAATACGTTAAATTTTAACATGCGTGTTAAATAGAACACTGCTATATATTGAATAAACTTAAACTGTTTGTGACAACACAGAATCTGGTTTAGTGCTGTTATACTTTTTTATTGACATATCATTGATCCCATCGTCATGGCAGGTTTAACATTTGTATGTTTGATGTATGCAAAAGCGTTTATTGAACGTAGAACAAAATACAAGATTTAAAATTAATTCCATGACAAACGCATTTTATTTAATAAACACAGTTTGTAGTTTACCTATAAAGTAGAAATCAAACCGTTTAAGCGATATCTCGGTCTGATACAATTTTAACATGTTTAATCTTTAGATTAATATTTAGAAAAATAGTGATCACCATCAACTAACCAATATTATATATATTTTTATGTTTCATAGTGTATATATATTATTTATTTTATTCATTTGAACAGGTTTGGTAACAAAATAAAGAAAATGTGTAATTGCTGATTCTACTTTGATCAAACATGGACGTGATAAGTATAATAGAATTACAACTCGATGACGACGTATACAGTCGGTTGCAAAGGCATGATGACTTTGGCAGGTCAGGATGACATATAGTGACCTAATTTAACTACCATCGATTGAAGTGGCATACGTTTGTGATTTTTATTTTCGTCATATTCCATGTATATCTAATAAGACAAGTTCATTATGACATGCGTGTGTCAGACCTATATGGTCATGTTAAACTAAACAGTTGTATCCGATGTATATTTTTTAAGACAATGTCATGATGACATTCGTGTCCCATACCAAACAGGTCATTTTAACCTTAACAGTTATTGACAGATAAGTTAAACGCGCTTTTTATTCAAAAGTTAGTCATCTTCCACTTGTTTATCTGATGCAACATGTTGCAAAATAAGTAATGGCTCTCGTAGCAACGAAGTAACAATGTCTATACACATCATGCTAGTCATCTTTTTTTATGATTTGATTGTGTTAGGTGAACACTGTCGCGTATACTAAAATGCCGCATTGATCACAAGTTATAACTTTAATATTATAATTAGTATTATAGTAGTATAAGTATTAATAGTTGGTAATAGTAGTATTTGTGGTAGTAGTGGTAGTATTAGTGGTAGTAGTAGTAGTAGTAGTAGAAGTAGTAGTAATAGACGTAATAAAATTAGTAGTTGTAGTAGTAGTAGTAGTAGTAGTAGTAGTAGTAGAAGTAGTAGTAAAAGTAGTAGTAGTAGTAGTAGTAGAAGTAGTAGTAGTAGTTGTAGTAGTAGTAGTAGTAGTAGTAGTAGTAGTAGTAGTAGTAGTAGTAGTAGTAGTAGTAGTAGTAGTAGTAGTAGTAGTAGTAGTAGTAGTAGTAGTAGTAGTAGTAGTACTAGAAGTAGTAGTAGTAGTAGTAGTAGTAGTAGTAGTAGTAGTAGTAGTAGTAGTAGTAGTAGTAGTAGTAGTAGTAGTAGTAGTAGTAGTATCACAGTTGATAAGCCTGTGCGGACTGCACAGCCTTATCTGGGACAACACTATGTGCATGCATTAAAAGTAAAAACCTCTTTGTACAGAGCAAGATACAATTACATGTATTTATTACATGATAAAGTAAGTCTTCTCACATATTTCTTTAAGAAATACTCAGAAAACTCTCAGTAAACCATGTTTATTTGATAGCATGCGCAGGAAAATAAGTTGAACTTGAAGGAAAATTATTCAGGAAATGTACATGACATTCCAAACTTAACTAAACAACACTCTCAAGCAATATATCGAATAAATGTCTTGTTACGCGATAGTGTGCACGAAAATCGTCGATATATTCTGGTATGCCCATGTAATTTGGTACTGTATGATGTTCTTGTTTTGAGAGAGTATACTCAAAATAGTTAGTATACTGTTTCTTAAATAACCCATCCAAACTAAAGCGCATTCCATCACATACCCTACCAAACATGCGTATTACAACTTCCGTTT
>NC_068366.1:14505518-14645518 GCF_020536995.1 Dreissena polymorpha | reverse complement strand
TACAAGTCAACGTGACTTTGTTAAACGTTAAACGATATTAAGGTCGTGTATAGTCCAGTATGTGGCAAGGTTCTGGTTTTGCATGCACGCAAGATGTCATCGTTACTTGTTTTACTTGTCAAGAATATTGGTACGTGTATAGTCAAGCATGTTTCATATTTCTGCGTATGTATACATGTATTTGTTCATGTCAACGTGACTTTGTTGACGTTCCAGGAATATTGATACGTGTATAGTCAAGCATGTTACATAGTTCTGTGTACGTATACATGTACATGTCAACGTGACTTTGTTGACATTCCAGGAATATTGAAACGTGTAAAGTCGAGCATGCGACAGAGTTCTGTTTTCGCAGATGCTCAAGATGTCATCGTGACTTTGTTGACGTTCCAGGAATATTGGAAGGTGTATAGTCTAGCATGTTGCAAGTTTCTGTTTTTGCATGCATGGCCTTACGTGGGAATTTACAATATACATCATCAACCGCCCTGGCATTAATTTACATAAACTTGGTAAGGACTTATCTCTGAGTACGGTAGCAATCCTGATGTAATCAGTTTGTACAACGCAGATCCGACTGAGACCAGCTGCTACTGGTTGGTTGTACGTGGGAAGCTACCATGTACATCAACAGCTTTAGCAGCAATTCAGTCTAAAGCGTTGGATCAGCACGACATTTAAACTGACATTACTTGCATTCATAATTTTCACAGATAGTTTGCTGAGGTACTGCCACATGTGCTTAACAGATAACAAAAAGCAACATTGTTTGTCTATGTTCATGCTTTTGTTTGATTAACAAGCCTGATAAAAAACATGGAGCAACTAAAAAAAGGCACGCTGCTAAATGGACGGAAACAATGACTGGCCGACTGCACAAATAAGCCAATGTCTACACATAAGACAATTTGCTTAATACATTTTCGTTTGTCTACACATTTGTCTAAATATTTAAACAAAAAGAATTCCGAATAAATTTTTAAAATAAAATTTGCACAACAATTTTAAATAAACGTTGCAAACAAGTTGTTTGACCCATGTTAGTATATAAGCAAATATGAGTGTGTTTATATCAATACTTAATAGGTATATATTCAAACAGAGAAACCGTTCTTCAAAATATTCATATCAATGCTGCATTCATTCACAACATATATTTCGCGTAAAATCTTTTAACATACGAATGAGCTGAGTTTGTCGTTTGAAAATAAGGTCCAGAAATGTGCTTAAAAGAAAGTCAGTTCCAGAAATGGAAATATTTTTGTACGCATGCAAAAATACTGTTTATTATCAGAGGAAGCGATATTCGTACATCCAATTGTTTGAAGGTCTCTTCAGTAAACAACACATTTGTGGATGTGTTTATATCAATACTTAATAGGTGTATATTCAAACAGAGAAACAGTTCTTAAAAATATTCATATCAATGCTGCATTCATTCACAACATATATTTCGCGTAAAACCTTTTGACACACGTATGAGCTGAGTCTGTCGTTTGAAAGTAAGGTCCAGAAATGTGCTTAAAAGAGAGTCAGTTCCAGAAATGGAAATATTTTTGTACGCATGCAAAAATACTGTGTATTAACAGAGGAAGGGATATTCGTACATCCAACTGTTTGAAGGTCTCTTCAGTAAACAACAGATTTGTGGACGGCTTTCCTTCAATGACTTGTTTTTTATTCCGACGTCTACGATCTTGAAACAATAACAACGAGGGATGCACTGAATAAACATCGTAGAGCCGAAAAGGTGTGTTCGTTTAAATGAAATATAATTAATAGAGGCTATCCGGTTGAAGATACACGCTTCTTATTCAGACACATCACGACAACGACGCCATTTGGTAGGTCAGTTCCAACTAATCTAGCTTAAACGCTGTAAGCTCAGATATAAGTATTCCCCCCCCCCCCCCGATAAATATCCTAAACATTTTTAATGTTGTTTTCATGACAATATTTTTTAATCATTTCGATTCGCCCATAAAGAAACTAAAACAATATTTTGGATACAAATTGTATCGTTGTCGAGTACTGCGTTTGTTCAAAATCAAACATCTTAAAGAAACAACTGATAAAGTCCCAGGGGCCAAAATACCCCATTATTTAAAGACGGATTACTTTTTTAGTTTTGTTTAGTTGAATGTAATTATGAAATTGTGCTCCGTGTAATAGTTGTAGAATGTACCCTGTTACCGTTTGTAAAGAGTATATAGTAATTTATTTAATGCTTTCCGATAGAGAAATATCAGTGAATTAAAACTGATAATTGTGAAAATTATCAGTGAGAATTATCCGTGTGAAATGACGTCATTTACGAAATGACGTCATTATCCCAGCAAAATTCGTTAGTTAAACTCTTGAACAATGTATATAAACTGTGAAAAATGCATTAATAAAAAGAAAATTTGTTGGATATTATCGACTTTAATTCACTCGTGATCATAGAAAACATATATTTTCACTCGTGGCTGCGCCACTCGTGAAAAATTTTCTATGATCACTCGTGAATTAAAATCGATAATCACCGGATCCAACAAATATCCTCTATATCATAAATATCAGCAGTATAATTATTTGTGTTTCCATGGAACGTTTAAGCACCCTATAAATCTTATGTTTCGATTTTATTTATTTTTTAACATGATCACAACTTTTAACACTCACAACTTATTAACGAATAGAAAATATGTCAGTGCAAAAACGGTATCCTATGATTACTGTTGGCAGTCACCATTTTGAAGTTTAAATATTTCAGTTCGAAAAGGTATGCAATTAAACGTGGTGCAGGTTTCGATTGTCAATTAGACAAATTTCTTAAAACAACAATTTTTTTGAAGAAACAATGTTGCAATCGTCATAAAGCCTGATTTAACAACACGCATTTGCCTGTGTTCTCTTAACCTAAAGCTTAAAAAAATACAGCAAAATCACTAGCAACAAACATTAAATATCGAACGTATAATTCTAGCGAAACTATTACATTATCTTAACATAATATATTTCTTATAAAAACATAAGACATCAACGCAATAAGTGTCTTTAAGCAAAATAGTATAATACGCTTCGTAGTTGGTAATATCTGCCAATAATCGTTGTTTTTTTTAAAGACGACGATAAAATATTGCTTAAAAATTATTTTATGCATATATAAACTTTGGATATATTGTAAAAATAAATTGAAATGAGTGTTTTTAACCAGTCCGTAAATGTTTAAATATACATAAAACAATATATGTGTATTTTATATAAATTTTATCCGACTACCAACATATAGATAAGAACTATGATAGTTGCAGTTGTTTTCAACAAAACTTGAAGAATAGCCATTGAAAACTACATATAAAAACGTAGGCGTTAAAACAGTATGTACATGTCAATTAAGGGACACATATTTATGTTATCTTGTTTGCGTGGTTCATGTTTCCGATCGAACGAATAACCGACCGTAAACATCACTGTCAATTAAAAGTGGGCATGACGACGTTTGAGTGGTCTGAAATATTATTGGCTATGGTGTTAATGACGCCATAGTAAACTGATTTGTTATTGGCTTAAATGTATGTTTGTGAGTTTGACTATTTAGAGAGGACGGCATAAAGATATAAAAACCGGCGATATTTGTTGTGATTTATTCCACTTCTGTGTTTGAATAAAAATTCGAATAATCAGAGGAAACTGTGTGCACCATGAGGCTACTGATCGTAAGTCACTTTTTTCATTTATAACATTATTGCTTAAATATATTGTAGGGGTTCTTTTGTTATAATTATAGATTGGCATGATTTAGTAGAAACACATAAGTGCTTATAAAATGCATTTGTTTCGCCTAATGAATAAGTTTAGCACTTGACACTACGAACACGTGTTCATGGACACTGATACTCGAAGGTGCACGCATTGTTTTGTGTTCCTTTAAACACTCGAGGACGTCAAATATTTTCATGAACCGCACATCGACAACTGTTATTGCAGATTTTCATAATATAAATACTTTTATTTAATGCTAAGTGATGAAATATGAAAAAAATAATGTAGGAAATAAATCTTACATTTTTTTCTCACACAAATGACTATATAACGAATACTTGTTTAGAATTTGATTGGATATGTTTATGTTATGAATACATATACAGTCACCATTCGTCTTAGTACAACATGAAGTTTAAATAAATATGAGTTATTATCAATAGTATCGCAAATGCTCACGGACGCTACACGATGTAAGCATACATTTGAAAACATTACCTTTTGTATACGCCTCTTTAATCTGCACGATTTTTCGTCGTCGTCACTCTAATTGAGCAAATTGCTGACACACATATGTCAAGGTAATACCAATAAAGCATACAAATTGTCCTCTATGTTCTTACTAGAAAGTCGTAGACGAAATTGTTCTGACATATAACATGTTCGCCTAAAATGCTACATTTTGTGATAATAACTAAGATTTTATAGTGGTTTTCATGTTGTTTCTACGTTTGTTTACTATCGTTGGAATACAAACTCACACGCATCAATTCTATTGCTAGGTAGATGCATGCAACTCCTATGTAATGTACACGTACTCATTATACCCAATGTTTGCATGGGTACCTGCAGTCTTGCTTACTTGTATATTCAAGACCGTTTTACATTCGTCCCCTTTAATAGACATTACTCAGTAAAATGTGTTAATACATTAGACCGCCGTTTGACTATTTTATTAAACAATGCATCATTAAACAATCAATGTATTATTAATAGTATAGCAATCTTTCTTAATAACAGATAATAACCGCGTCAATAGTATAAGTATTATGTATGTTATGTCATATGTGCACTTATGCCAAACGGTGATATATTCGATACACACGTTACATATGTGTACATCTTTCAACTTAATTTATACACAAAAGTATAAAACCACCCAACAGTTATACTGAATCACTCTGTCATGTAAATTTCATCCGTCCACGCCTGATTTTATGCGCCCACGTCTGTGTTCCCTTTACTAATCCAACATACAATAAATAAACTACATGTACATGCAAAACATATGTTCACTCTTTTATTTCCCAAAATAATAACTACGAATAAAAATGTCAATTCGTTTTTTTTCTTTTCCATATGACAATGAATGACTGCCCTTGGTAGGGATTGTGAAAATGTATAACAGCACTTTTTATTCAATGGAAACAAAGAAAACATAGAAATATTAACGATTCGTTCTACTAGCACAACCATAATAGTGTACTTGTTTAATGCACGTTATCAAAACAATTTATTGCGTTAAAAGATCGAGTGTATACATAGTTTGTTTCCAAAATTATTATTGCTGGAAATCATTTGAAAGAGCAGTAGATTTAAGTTTGCTTTTGTTTGCAATAGTAAGTGTTCAACTATGTAATAAACAACTGGATTTGAAATGTTATTTCTTTATTCAATGCAAAATATACACTAAGCAAATATTGCCGTCTTGTACAAGAACAACACATGTTTAAAAGTTGTTTTCATCTGATTTATTATATTTTACGAGTATGCACATTTAAATACCATCTTCCAGTTTGAAAAACAACATATGTCGATACATGTGAAAACCATATCATAAAATCTATAAGATTATGTTAATTATAAGCTGAGCGATACATGGGGCCTCCATTCTAATATTCAATGTAGTAAAGTTGTAGTTTGATGTAACGTACGTCCCCTTACACATTCAAGCGTAACTCTTATTTGATATACCAACAGCAATACAATTTAATTACATAGAATGATTTTAAAAACACATTTTGAACACAAAGTAATGTTAGTTTAAAGTTTAAACATTTGAAGGACAATATTGTTATCAAGTATATGCAAACTGTATAAGCCCTTTTAATATTACAAATAAACATTAACCTTTTTTGTCATGTATACATTTGAAAATTATTATGTTTCGAACGAATTTGTGAATGCAAAGAATTGTTATTTACTTTGTTTTTTGTATTGTTTAACTGAATCTAGCATGCCTCTCAAATAGTCATGCCTTAAGTTATGCATTGTTTGATGTAATGTCGTACTATTTTTTAAAAGAAAGCAAATCTGACATGTTATTTTCACTCGGTATTGTTCTCAAATCCTGATATCACATCAAAAAGTTACAATTCATTTAAGTCTTAAATGTGTCTAGCTGTTTTTTCTTACGATTCAAGTTTGACGAGGCGACATATATTAAAGGCACTGTTAGATTATCACGGTCTCAGCCAGTCAATCTGGATCGTCTGTAACATGTCACTTACGTAATTATTTTTTTAGTTAAACAACTGGCATTATGTGGGGTAAACTTTATATAAATGTAATTATATATGGCATAAGTTGAATCAAATTGGCATTCTATTGGGTCGAACAGCAATTTGGTTTAGAGCAGTTGGAATAATGTTTGGTAAAGTTGACATTAGATTATGTAACCTTAACACTAGGTTGTGTCAAATTCGCCTTATGCTGGGTAAAGTAATCATTAGGTTAAGTGTAGATGAAAATTTGGTTTTGCCATGAGGCGCGTATTACAATTTTATATAATTTATATTGTTACATAATATTTTGCAATCAATATTCATTTTGAGTCCGTAGCCTCCAATTTAAAAGCTGTAGTTATTGTATACAGTTCATCACAATGTAAATGTGTATTTGTTTCATATGTCGTTACTAACGAGTTACGAGTTACCCACGACTTACTACATGCTATTCGTTCCCACGAGTTACTTAGTCGTAGGAACGAGTTTCTTAGTAGTAACAAAGAGTTTCTTAAGTAGTGGGAAACAATTACTAAGTTGTGCTAGTGACACAACACATGCAAATGTCACATCTGTGCCACCGTATTTCTGACATTGTTACCATTTAGACATTACGTGGGCAAACTAAGCTTTTATTTTCTTAAGGCTAGCCATTGCAATCTCATTAAAATAATCTCCAGTCTGACGCTTCTATAGTATTAACTAACAACGACAACTAATGGAGCGAACGTTAGGATTAAATTGTAATTAAATCGTCAGCCATTGTGTCGTATTGTGTTATATAGATAGCTCACTATTATCACAATTTATGATCATGCTTATGTTTAAAGACCCTGTCACTGTAACAGCAGCAATATTCGACCCGACTTTGAAATAAAAATTATTTATGTACAGTTTATATAATAATTTTCATCTGATATTTACGGTTGTTTATTTAGCGGTCCTTTATTAAGGGTTTGTCATAGAAATTAGTAACTAGATACAATTTTATTTATGGTGGATATGCTAAACATATGTTTTGAGCACGATAACGTCTTAAATGTACAGTTATATGAAGATACAATACTATATATATAAAGCTATTCGAATAGATAACCTTTCAGAATATGTTCGACATATTTAATATTGAAGCAAGCATTATTGTCCAAATGGTGTATCAAACATTAACTAACGTATCCAGTTAACATTTACGAGTACATTAAGTGTCTTATTTTTTTCAGATAAGTAGGTGTGTATTGCTGGTTTTGATGACGCTTACCTTAACTGAAGGGCAACGTCAACCACCGATAAAAGGTATTGAATCGGCATGCGATGTCGGTTTAGTTATTTTATATTATTTGGTGGCTTTATAATTGCTGATTGTATGTTTGTTGATGAATGTCATTATCAATCGAATTGCCGTCATATCATGGCTTCCAGTAAGCCTACTGTCACTTATCCTGGGTAAACTGGTTTACCAGTGCTGAATGCACATAATTTTGTCAGTCACTGTAAACTGCACTTATTGAATAAGAGGTAGCAGGGGAATGGCCGTAAAACTACGCGCTCGGTTTGGGGGATGTTAAATTTCTGCTAGTAATATATTAATTAAAACAGATTATACGTGTTTTTTAACTTGTTCTACCTATATACCATAGCCATTAGTATTTTTTATTTATAACATGGCTGAAGGTAAATGTTGGATAGTAAGATGTAGACCAGTGTGTGTTGTGTATGGTTGCATATCATTGAATTGCTGTAACTTTTAAAACACAATAAAAATACCTCTAAAACATATATGATATCAGAAACAATGCAATCTCAAAAACTGTTCCCACATTGTTGTACCATTTCCGCATTCACAATTGCTTTGTTTCATCCACTGTGACTATAAACAACTCTGTCTAGTTGACTTGGATGGGTAGGGGGGGGGAGACATAACCTAACTCCGCCATATTTCTTCAGTCAACGCACTTCATTGAATTTTCCACTCGGCATTATGCTAATCATTATTATAGTATTATCCGTTGTCTGTAACTACCGCTTTTTTCGAACAAATCCATTTTATCTTAAATAATATGGAATATTAAGATCTGAAAAACAATCCTTTGTGACCTTACATTCGGCTACCTTTATAACAGTTCCCTTACCCTCTTGGCCTCAATTTTTCTCCACACTTCAAAACTGTTCCTCATTGACCTTTACCATTCGCGACCAAATTTAACAAATTCCATATAACACCAACTCCTCCTTAAAGCAATCGGCAGGGAATTGTGTACACGATCTCTCCTGCTTGAACAGCTAAAATTACAATGTGTTTGTATTCATAGCCCGTTCGACTTTTCCAGATCTTTGTAACTTAACCGCACTACTCAAACTATTCGTCACTATTTCGAAACAATTCCTCACTGACCTTAACTATTCGCATACATACACTAAAATGTTCTCAACTATACATTTAAAAAATTTATTTACTCACTAAAAGATTACATCCTTCGCAATATGTGTACATTTTTATTTTTTCAAAAACTCCACAAAAAATCAATTTCAGCACATTTTCCCCATCAATTCCTACTTTCTACGACTTGACAAAAAAGCTACTCATGTTCATCAAATGTTTGCTAATATTCTTTAGTATCGATATATTATAAATATATTATATTTTAATTATTTTCATTAAGGTTCCAATACAAATTTGTGCAACAGTGCAAAAGTACAATTCTGTCCTTTCACGTATTTCTTAATCATTGCATAACTTATGTTATAAGTATTAGCATATTGTCTAAAATTCACAAATGAACTACCTAATATTGAAAACACTATTGAAATAAAATGTCTTACTTTTAAACCTATATATTTTAGTTCGATTGCATCGAAAGCCTACGGCTTATTGAAACGTCCGTTTCCTGTGTAGAACCAGTACTTAGTGTCTGGGGGGATCTTAAGAACGATCCCGATCGCTAGAAGGACACAATATCCACAACGCCGTGGCAATCTAAAATGTATTTAATGTCTATAAAACGCCATAATAACATTTTTAAGATTTTATGTTCTTTTTTAATACCAACTCAATTTTATTTAGGTTTATAAAGTCATTCGGTTTCATTCTGCACACATCATATGTATATTGATATGACGAGAAAAATGTATTTAATTCATTCAATTATATTTCAGGCAAGCTGTGTGATAAAAGTTTCCGAAATCCATTCTCACAAGGTAAACATATTAACACATTACTTCTTCTAGTCATATTTATGGATGTACATTTGAATAATAACGACTATTAAATTTCGTTTCAGTACTATATTTGTCTTTATTTGTAGGATGTAATCAGCCTTAGCACTAATTACTTATTTTCTTAATTGTGAAAATATTAATAAAACTCATATTACTAAAGATTGTTCCCTGATTTAAAATAAGACTCTGTCCTTAATTTGGTGCTTTTGTCTGTTTGGTGATCCTACTATTTACAACTTATGATCGCGATTCATACACAGGGATGATATTCTTTTTTAAAGTGTACAATTCGGAGAGAATCTCGGCGATTCGAATCCTCGTCGGTTCGTGCACCTATGACGTAGGCGTCTGCCCCGCCGGGACATGTCGCTACAACATATACCGACACAAATACTGTCCCGATGATGGAATCATATGTCCTGTCGAGGAAATCCGAGAAGTTGACTGCGGGCTGTTTGGAAATAGAAATGTCTCATACGTCACCCACTGCGCCTGCTGCGAAGATAACGGTATAACAGTAGTCGGAACTGTGAAGGACTTCTCGACTTTGGCACCACTTTCTGACATGTCAGTCAGTATCGATATGGATGAAATAGGTACCACCCAAAGTGAGGGTTTGTTTACGACAACAATACCGGCCACAACACAGGTAGTTATACAAGCGACAGATCCATCGGCTGAGTACATAGCGGCTGTTAAAGTGATTGATCTTCCTGCGACATACAGAGGTACACTGAACGTAGAAATCAGAATGATCAAAGCGGCTCCATCTGTAACTGTTGACCCCAATGTGGACAACATACTTTCTATTTCGGGGAACCCCAGTGATGCAGAACAGGGAGTTGCGCAGCTTTTACTCTCAGCCAACTCCATCACCGATATGGCAGGAAATCCGTACACTCAGGATGTACAAATAAGCATTACGGCACCATCTGTCGAGGACCCGTTAACTGATGAAATCGGTCAGTTTCTAACCTCTGATGGTGAAGCGCTTCTTTCGGATGGTATTCTCAACGTAAATCTGAGAACGGTATCAGGCGCTCCATTGACCGGTGAAGTCGTGTTCAGGGTACGACAGGGCATGGCTCTTTGGCTACTAGATGAAGCTACAGGACGATGGACATTGGCTCCGACAACAAATGTAAATCGTCGAAAACGACAGGTTAGTCTGACTGATGATTTGCTGACACAGATAAATACTGGAAACTGGTATAACATTGACAAGATCCCGGGAGTACCCAGGTGCTACTTTAAAGCGAGAGTCTTCTACCAGAACCCAGCTGATGCTGCCAATTCAGCCACATTCACTCCAGGGGTCGTTGCCTATACACCAAACAATGAAAGACTGCGACTTTACTTCCCGTATACCAGCGATCTTGATAACACCTGCTTTGATGCTCGATGCCTTCCTTTCGATCCAGCTTTTCCAAACAATGTTCTAGCTCGGAGTTATTAGTCTTAAATCAACGGAAACAGTTTCTGTCGACGGAAACTCTATTCCGATTACGACGGATCTAAGACCCGCAGATTTGTCTACTTACTCGCCAGCTATTGAAGTTGCTCACTTAACTACACAGTACGTTGTCCTTTCGAATCAAAAGGAAGTGTTCGTCAATTTTATTTCCAGTCCAGCAGGTGGGTTCTACGAAGACCTATCCACTTGCCAGACCTCAACGATCGACCAACCAGCGTTCCACTTTATCAAGCCCAGCCTTCCTGCGTATGAGCCGATACCAGACGGTACAAGTCTGTGTACTGCACGAATACAATTCCATCATGCGTTACAATTTTCGACTACAATAGATGCCCTTCCGAGTATGCCTGCAATCACAGCAACAAGTGCTTGGTCCTCGGCCGGCTCCAACTACTACTTCACCTACTCGACTGTGATCCAGAAGGCTAATGACGGTTTTCGGGATTTCTACTACG
This sequence comes from Dreissena polymorpha, assembly GCF_020536995.1. Classification (NCBI taxonomy): domain Eukaryota; kingdom Metazoa; phylum Mollusca; class Bivalvia; order Myida; family Dreissenidae; genus Dreissena; species Dreissena polymorpha. Next base: position 14,634,122 of record NC_068366.1, on the reverse strand, counting down.
CGTGTATGCAGTACCGATGTAGTGAAAACCAGGAGAACACGAACGTCTATTTGAACATCGATATCCCAATGAAAGACATGACGCAAGAACCGGCATTCAATTGCGTGGGGCCCTGCTTCGAGGCGCGATGCATAGCTGATGGGTCAAGCATCGAAGGTGCTTTCACTGCTCCGGAACTCGTGGCTGGAAAAAACGGGCCTGACTATTATGTCGATATCAACGTGGCTGATTGTTCCTCAAGGAACTCGTATGAAGCGTTCGCTTACATGTTCTACTGCTCTGCCGGCGATGTCATATTTGCTAAGAAATAATCCAAAGTTTGCAGACAGGTGATACTAACGGAATAAAACGCAAAGAAAGGTGACCGGAAACACAAACCGTTGAGTCTCTTAATTAATTATGTTATTTACATTTTGGAAAAAAGTATGGTATATTCCATCGTTACCTTATATTATTTTTTCAAACGTTGTTGATAATTAAAATATGCTTGAATTACCTAATTATAACTTTCTAATTATTTTATGCAATTTCAAAGAAATAAAGATTTAGCTTTGACAAGCTTATATGTTTAGTTTTTATTTGCTACAGTCAGATTAGAACCAACAACCAAGACATTCTTGTATTTAAGTTTCTTGGTAGAGCAACGACTCGGTTGCGTCCAATATTAAGCAAAAAGAGAATTGCGTACACCAAACATTATTTTTCTATTTATTTGTAAAAAGACAATAGTCGCTGAAATTAAGATGGTATGCATACAATCAACCTAGATGATCGATTACGAGAATTATCGCACCCACTATACTATATACAACTGCCATTATGAGTATGCAAATAATGTTTTCATGACACAAACGAAGAACCGAAACAATAATACAATTTGGACTTTTACATGAAGTGCTTATCTTCGTATTTTAATGCAGAATGATGTAAAACTTAAGTTTTAGTATATAAAAGCATATGACAGAGAAGTTGGTCGAAAGAAACAATCACACGCAACTCTAAAATAATTCAAGACAAGAATAATGATTATTAACCAGTAGATTATACAAGCTAAATTCCTCCATTTCTAGAAATCATTTAGTTTACTATTTTTTGCTCGCTAAATGATGCGTTATAACAGATATATATGCATAAGCTATATAATATACTTATTTCATCAAATGGACGCGAATTAAACCGTATACATACATTAATATTGAGAGAAATTGTTTAAATGATGTCAAGTTCTGCTCTTAATTTGATATAGATATTCTCATTATTTTATTTTAACTGGCTTAAAATGCTCATATTTGTATCATGACAATCGTCAAAAATATGCAATCGTAGATGTTGTACGTTGCAGAATAGCAATATAGACGAAACATTCGCATAATTCGATTACCGTTAAATGTTGACGCTGCTCAACCTTTTCAGCGCTGGAACCGAATTTAAAAGGCCTTTTGCAAACGGTTTGGATTCAGATGAGACGCCACAGAACGTGACAGTCTCATCAGGATCCAAACTGTTTGCTATTCTGATAGTATTCTTTGAAATAATATCGTAGAAAATGCTAATTTTAGAAATTCAGCAGACGACATTTTAGCAGACGACAAATTTTCCAGCATGCAAAGGCTTAAATTATTGCGAACGAGTTAGGTAAAAGTGAGCTTGGTTAGCTACACTGAAATAATGCCTCAGTTCTACAGTAACAGCGAACTTGAAATAATGCCTTGTACGTTCGACGAATCATGATGATTGTTCAGGTGTGAACGTATGATCGAAATTAGGCAGTACATAGGGACTATATAGTACAAAAGTGATTAAAAATGACAAAGAACCATTTGTCTGCCGCAATGGTACTGAAGCGCAAGAAAGACTAGACGTTTATTTGAACATCGATATTCCAACCATTCAATATTTAACATCTGCACGAAAAACGTAACGCAACATTCCGAATCGTAATGCCGGCATTCCTACAATTCCTTTGGCACTTAAAATGATTTTGAAAATAATATTTTATACAAGGTAAGACGTGTGTTGATGGAACATTCGTTGTTCAGAAAATCGACACTGGAGAAAACGGGTCTCAATGACGTTAAAAACATTGTACTTTGCGACGCAAGGAACTCAACTGAACCACACGCGTTGACGTTCAAATGCTTTGCTTATTTTTTAGGATGAAATAATAGTTTAAACAGGAGACTGTGAATAATAATTAAAGTAAATGGAGAACCAGATGGACATTAACAACTCATTATAACACGGGAAATACACTGATTGTATACATTTATTGAAATAATAAAATCTTACTGATAGCAGCATTTATTGATCAATAACTTTATATGATATCCAGACATGTTCCTGTTGGCCGCAAATACCTCAAAAGTCCACTTTTGTCCATTGATCCAACAAACTTCGAAACAATCCCACCAAAATACCAAGGTGCGAAAATTAACGTGATGCAAATGTTTGTAGAGTGCATAACTATAGCAACAATACTTGTTTGATTAACAAAACAGAACAGAACAGAACATATTTTATTCACGTAAACTTTACAGCTTTTTTTGTTATACATACATACATGCATACATATAATAATTTATCAAACAAGATTATACAATGAAGTATGGGTCATTATATATCACATCTATTAAGCAGGATGAACGTATATACAATCAATATTCATGCTTCTTTGATACTATGATTAATTTCATATGGATATAAATACGTATTGTTGGAACAAAGCATGAACAATAACTTACCTGTTATTATAATGTATTCTACCAATGACTAGTATGTTGTCTTGTAGAATATTGCCAGTGTTATAAATCCATCAATGCTACGTTGCGAATTTTAAAAGCTTCAGATATATATTTACTTAACATTGAACATTCAGATTTGTTGTTTGTATTAAACAGTTGTGTCAACTTAAATATGCCAGGTCTATTTCTATAATAACGTTTTATTTAAATGTGTCTTAAAGTGATATTATGGGCATTTCACTGTTGAATTGAGCTGAAAAGAATTAGCATATCAAAATAGTATGTTAAAATATGGTTAATGACCAATTATCTGCAATTCATCTTGCTTCCAGTTGTTTATAAAAATGTATATTATATTCGATATTTCACATGACTGGTGAGTCCTATAAGCCGAAATGATCCGTAAAACAAAATAGTGTCTTTGTATCGTACGAACGAATCTGCACTAAAACTAAATTTAGATTCACATTGTAAATCGATTTTGTTTGTCTTCAGTTGTCAAAACGAAAGTACGGTTGATATTCAAATGCATTATTTTTCTATTTCCAGGATATTGTTTTAGTATGTTGATGCTGCACAAACAAATATAAGTGTATATGAAGACACCAAACACCAAAAATTAACAACGGTTGCGATAGACACCTATAAACTGTTAGATGCCCATGATATGACTTTAAATGAGCATAAGTTGTACATGTAAACATCAAATGCAAATCGTCCTCGATTTAATTGGTAGTACAGATTTGACAAATACGTAAATGTCTATCCAATTTTTCGTATCTACCAATGTGTACTCTCAATTTATGGAAACATATACGTAATTTCGTTAATACAACTCTGAAATCTCTCGACACAATGAGATCTTGATTAGATTCAAATCCATGTGACAGGTCAAGTGTTTTATACAAAGTTAAAACTCCACTATCTGTAATATTTTCTTGCCATTGATGCGAATATTCATCAATTAGTTTTTGCCGAAATGTAGAAATAAACTGGTTGGCATTTAAAGGTATATCACTACACCAAACAAAATAAAAACCGTGCCGTGTAAGAAGGTTCTTAACTCTTAACTTTACTAAACCATTTCGTTTATTACTACTAACATCAAACATAGCATCTTTTACAACTGACTTGGTAATAATGTTATAACTATCCTTTAACTTTAAGCTATATTTTATAATACGTACATATCGGTTTATATTTAATGGGTATCTACACAGTTCAACGTATACATCTACATTAGCTGTAGATTGCCTTACACTAAGAGTACCTTGTAAAATTTCTGAGGCAGCCTTTCTAAATGTGATTATTGGGTAACCCAAATATATCACCTAAATAGTTAAAGTCATTTAAAACATCCAAGTATTCATCAGCATATATCCATGTTTCACTACGTTTAAAACCACCTCGTTTGCGAAATACTACAACATTGTCTTCTCAGTGGTCTCTAATCCCCATGTTTCATAGTAATTATGCAAATGATGTATTAACAATTGTAAATCTTCTGGGGTTTCACCAATAACAACCATGTCATCTGCGAATAACAAAATAATTAAACACATATCCTGTACAACTATACCTTTGCTATGTCTATTTTGCAAATACATCTCTGGATCTTCTACAAAAAGAGAAAATAAGATCGGGGAGACTCCTCTTGCCTCAAGCCGACTGGTATATTAAAGAAATCAGAATAGTTTCACAAGGTCTAACACATGACTTAACAGCGTGAGACATGCTGCGTATTATACGCAACACTTTACCATCAAGTTAAGCTTTGTACAATTTCAACCATAGGGGATTGAGATATATCAAATTAATACAACGCTTCATATCTATGAAGCAGCAATACAATCGTTTATTCGAATTAACCTAATTTTCAATTATTGAAAGTAGTACAAAAACTGTGTCTACTGTCGATCTAACCTTTCTAAATCTAAATTGTGGATCAGAATTGGTGTTATTTTCTTCGCACTTTTTTGATATGCGTTGGTTAAGTACACATGTAAATAACTTAGCAAAATTACTTAATAAAGTAATAGCTCTATATTTGTTTACATCACACTAGTCCTCCTTTTTATATAAGGGTACATGCAACTGGGAAATTTCCCGTGTTCAAAATAACATTGAATATCACTGTAATATGACCAGCTAAAATATCTAAAGCTTCTATGAAATATTCATTTAATAATGTTTATGTACCTGGCGATTTCCTTGTTTTAAGTAATTTGATAGCTTTACAAACATCGTCATATGTGATTTGATTATCTAGCTCCCCAACTGTACGAGACAAATTATTAAAATCGTAATTACTATTGAAATCCTCAGATTAATACGAGAAACATGTTTCAAAAGTATCATTTAGTTTGTTATACCTAGCTCTTACGTCAATGATGATGAAACAACAAGATATTAAATGCATCCTGTGTTATGGGTATTGCGCCAAATGAATATAAAGCGGATATTTCAACTCTTCGACCTGTACTATGCTATAATGATGATATTATTTGCTTGGTTTGGATAGACAGGCGTGTATACTATATAAAGCAATTGTAATGATCTACTGACATTTTGCGATAACCTACAAGTTTTCAAGACCGTCAACTGGTTGTAAAAACCCTAATGCAACATTTCGACGGATCAATGTTAATTGTAATTTTTTTATAAAATGCAACTGTCCGAAAACTAAGATTAATAAATATTAGAAAAAATCTAGTGGTATAACAAATTACAGTACTAAAATATAATTATTTGGGCTAAAAAGGGTGTCCAAAAGCTTAGAGTGTCCGAGACGTTAGAGTACTTACGGCAAGCAATACCAAGCAGGGTATGTGATGGTCGATCTCGACCGTGCATATAAAAGACATAGCATTTATATAATGATCAATCATCAATGACGAGAATCCCATTCAAATAATCTAAATCATCTGCTGGTTCACACCTATAGTGAGTAGCAGTACTCTAAGAAAACAAATGAGTGTTTTGATTACAGACTAAAAATTGCAGTTATAAGTTAAGTATTTGTTAAACATGGCAAACACAAGGAATGACCCAACTACGCACATTCAGTCATACACAACATACGAAATGTAAAGAAAAAGAAAGTATCAATACTTTTAACAAGATAAATCAAACAAATATACTAGAGTATTATGACCAATGATATTTAACTTTTTATCGGAATCTTAGTAGATATGTACAAAGCTGCCCCGTTACGACCAAAAATAGTATCTTCCTACGTATTAATCAGGGTGTTTATATCACACATGAACGCCGTGATATCTCTGATTGAGCATTTCTGGGCAATCAAACAGCTCTTGCCAAAATAATAAATTACATTGTAGATTTAATCAAATCATTATAGAAACATCATCTTGTATAGCCATGTTCAAGGAATGAAAACAGAGATCTTATTCGATTTGGGATCTGGATATCAGGTTTATACACTGTAACCTTTACAAAACCTAAAACGATAATACCGTTGTTAAAATACAGAAATGTATTTCTCTTAAAATACATATGCAGTGCATTAGAGGCAGATGTAAACAAAGTCAATAAATTAAGTATACATTTGATTTACATATTCAAATAATATTTTGTTTACTTGGATTGGATAGCTATGCACATAATTGCAGCATCTTGCAGTATAGCGTTTCGGGAAGGCTTCCAGTCAACGACTGATGCCTTTAAAATCAGTTGGACCCAACACACTTGCTTATTGAATCATTTGTCCAGAAATAGTGGCCATACGAGCCGTAGCCTCATTGAAACTCATTTATTATTCCGACTGCAAGAATAACTGACGTGTGTGCAAGTAAGCGCAGATAAAAATAAATCTAATTTTTAATTTGCACATCCATATTTAATTATGCAATTACTAACTTAACTATGCATAACACTAATTAACGATCATTTTAAAAGCGTAAATATTTCAATTATATAACATACTCTTATTTAATTGCCATTCAAGATTTCTCCGTAATTGTACCAGTGAAACAAGCCTTCTCGCTATGTAGTATTGGTAGGATGAGTTCATTACCTCATTGGCATTAACCGCAATCAGATTTTTCTAAACGCACATTAGTCGCACAATGACGTCAGATGTGCGAGAATACAATCGATTTGAGTGTTAAATTTCGCACCTCGAAATGACTGCCTCGTGAACGCTTCAAAAGGTGAAAAATAGCCTTCGTTATTAAAAATACTGGCCACTGGGCGCTAACGACATGTGACCGTAAATTCAGGTATATTAATTACTGATTCTCGTCGGGGGAATCTAGACTGATCGCTTACGTCAAGTGACGGTTTAACTCAAGAGGCCGCTTAGCCAGGTTAGACTTTAGTTATAAGACGTTGTATACAAACCATTTCAAACCTCTCGAAACGCTCTTTACTGTGACGAAATTATGAAAAAGTTGTCTTCACATACACCATAGACCAACATGATCTGTTTTGGTACCATACGATTGAGGATGTTGTGACTAATGTAACAGTTGTCTAAACAACTGCTTAATATATTTATTGGAGGGTTCTTAGGCAATACGATAATCATGCCAAGTAATCAAGAGCTTGTATTCTTCCTATTACCGTCAATCATTGAAACGACAGCTAATCACAAAGCTCGCACAGCACAGCGTTGTTGTACAGTTACGATCGTATGCAGGGTTTTCAAAACGCTAGTATTTAGGACTAAGGGATTATCATAAACAGACTAATAAAGCTAATCAAGACTAAGATTCAAAATAATATGGTTCGCCATTGAGTATATAACGTGACGATAACCATAATAAATTATGCGTCGTTCATTTGAATCACACACACTATTCAGACCTCATACATACAGGCACGGTTATTGTAAAGCCACACATGCACATTAATATGTTTATGAAGTCTTAAAAGAATAGCAACACAAACAATGAATACTTACCAACATTCATAACATTCTAAAATTCACTGCCGATATACACCAGCCGATTATGTTTCCGCTTAATTCATAGAAGAAGAAAACTACTGAACAGTTTCATAAATAGTGAATGCCTTTTGTAATAATTCTTATAAAAAAATAGATTTTCATATTGACGATTTTTCGTAATAATATAAAAAAAATAGTCGACATAAAACAGTAAGACATTTAAAACGTAAATAAGCGGCTACTTGTACCTTTAAGTCTATTGTTGATAAAGATCAAATTTGTAGAACTCTCGATGACCATTACACGATGAATATCTTACTCTTGACAACCAGGGACATGGAGCTCCTTATATTTTATTATTATTGTTTTGATTTATTTTATCTTATTTACTGATTTATTATATTTATTCATGTATACATGTTTACTGATTTTATTTATTTATTTATTTATTTATTTATATTTGCAGCTATTATATTTTATTATTTTTGTATCAGAATGCTATTATAATATCATTTTCGATGACTCGTGAATTAAAATCGATATTCTACCATATCCAACAAGCTTAAATCATAACCTATTTACTTGTCTTTTGCATGCATGGTTAAATCGAGGTGAAGCATCCTAGGTGTTTTAAAACGTGAATTTAAACAGCCAATTTAGTTTATGGAAAGCAGTAACTTCTATGATTTGTCATCTAGAATATGTCTTATGTTGGTCAATGTCGCTGGTAGACTATAACGTACGGGGATTATGTGCCTATTTTCGATGAAGAGTTGAATAGCTGTTTCTAAATGTCAAGTGAATACTTTTCTATACAGAACAATATCAATATATAAAACGCATTTGTTTACGTATGTGACGATACGTAGTCGTAGTTTTACATTTTGTTATATTAAATCAATAAATTATGGTCTTTATGTGATGCCAATTAAAAGAAACTTTATCGCATTATGGGATCTTTTGGTACTTAGGATCCTCAAGATCTATAAATGCAAAAGTATATTGCTATCAGAATGCCACGTCGCCTAAAACACTCCGGTGATGAAATAAACCGTGCGGCTAATATTTAAATGTAATTAAACATCGCTCGCATAAACACGGTTGTACCTCGAAAGACACTTACGCAGTTGCGGTTTGCTGATATACAAAATCACATGGTTTTTTCTCAACCAATAACTCCACTTTCAACAATCAGAAACGACAAAATTGTGAACGTTACGTTATTTCCTAATATACACGGACCTAGATATTTATTCAGTCGCATTTGACTTGGAAGGCTATACAAAATATCAACACAAAGTTGCGCGCTATGTGAATTGTAAATACTTGTTTATGATAACATGTCAAAAGCATAACAAAGAGACCATTCAGAGAAATGACAAGAATTTATAATTTGTTGATAACGATTCCTGCTGCTCATATCGAAATTATTTCATACAGTTGACTTCCGGCGTACATAAATCGACATTTATTAGCTATTACACGTGTTTAAGTATAATAATGATGTGGTTGAATTTAAATATTCTTCACAGACGACAACGAAACCCAGCTTAACCGCAAATGTCTTCCCAATGTCATTACCTAAAGAGAACGAAAAGGAATATAATCATTAAATATTAACTGCTGCGACATTTATGCAATTGCAGAATAATTAAGTAAATGAATGATCAAGAAAAAACCTACCGCCATACAAATCTTCATAGACAATTTACTGCGATGTTTCTTTGTTGAGTTCGAAATGAGAATAAATTAAACTAGAACGCGAAATTAAGACTTATAGACTTCCTCTAAACAACCGTTTGGTATTACGTTAACCCATTTATGCCAAGCGTCTAGAAAAAAGGCATTGGCAAACAGCGAGCGTAGACATCAGGGTCTGCGCTGTTTGTTTAAAGGAATTTTAGTAAGAAATATTCTAAATATAGAAGTAAATATACAAGACAACCCTAATTTTGGAAATAAATTGATCCAATTTAGAAGGATGGGAGAGTCCACTAGGCAAAATGGGTTAAAAGAGTGCAGAATCACGTGAGTTCGTGGGATACGAATTAAACATAAATGGCTGTCAACAAAACGGTAAGAATTTTTTTTCAAATAACTTTGTAAAACAATTTTTCTCAAGAATTTGAACTTGTTCTTAAAATACTGATTTTATGCTGCCTATGGCAATGTGAAATACATTTGAATTACTTTAATATATAAGCTTGCGGTCTTGTTTAAAAATTCGATTCATACTACACGATAATGCTTCAGACAACGTGAAATTTTGTCACCGATTTTAAACGTATTCGAGGATTCATTCTTGTACTTTAAGATATCGGCACAAACTGCAAGAACACGTGTCTTTAATGCACTAAAGATGTATACAAATGTTTTTCAATGACTTGAGATATTTGCTAATATAAAGTTATTAACGGTGTGTTTTATTATGTTCAGCCAATGTGTGTAAACCCTTGAAAACCCCGTTGATACTGCACCCGAGTTTATCAAGAATACGACAGGGAAGTAAACAGGCTCAAAGCGTAATAAATGAAAATTTCAGGGCGAACTTGTAAGAGAAGTAATTCATATTGTTCAATGTATGTGCACATTATACGGGTTATTACACATTGCCGTGAACCAAAACCCATTTATTGAAGAAATAAAACACTCTCACTCAATATATCAGAGGGGTTAATTACGTGATGATCTAAACGGAATCAAAATGGCGACGACCATGCCGAAACAGGATTTTTTGCTGTTTTCTACCCTTTGTTGACGGAATTTAAATTCTTAAGGCTGCCAACTTTTCAGCCACATTTCTAGGAAGGGTGTTAGCGTATATTTTGTGTTGAAAATTGGTCTTTAACTCGACATTAATCGGTGCGATTGTTTTAAGCGAGGACTGTTCGCCATGTATTTTGTAATCTTTGCTGGGTTTCACATTGGAAAATTCGCCCTCGTGATGAAAATATAGCTATTGCAAAATAAAAATCTTGTTTCCAGTGTGTAGTTAATGTCTATTTATGCGTATGGTTAGTAAGGGGCATATGAAAATTGTTTTTAAATGTATGCACGCTTAAAATAATTGATAATCTAAAGGGGTCCCTTATTTCTCATGATCTAAGAGGGGTCACGTTTTTATAAGTAGGCATTAACAAAATTGAATAAGATACCAATACGGCTAAATTTGCATACCAGTTGTTGGAACCATGTTGATAATGGGCAAATGTTCAGGATTTGATAGAAAAAAACATATTTTTTGTGATATCTTGATAATTTGTCGTTCAAGACATTCAGTGATTAAAGCCATACAGTTACTTATACATGACCAAATTTTACAGCTACGACGCTTTCGATTTGCTTGGAAAGAGGCGACTGCCAGGTCGGAAGAAGGTTGACCACGTCGCCACGGAAAGAAATGCTGTACACAAAGAGGCGCTTGGGGTGCTGTGGGAAAAAGCACGAACAAACTACAGCAAAATGCTACCAACCAAACGAATGGGCATTGAGAAGCAACGTTCTGGACAATATAGTTTTTAATTCTGATTGAAAGTCTTGATAACTAGGTTGGCATATTACTTATATATTGCTTCCATGTTATATTTCAAATTTGATTTTTAAAGCAATTTTACCGATCTTTATTTTATTTAAACATATTAATTGTGGTTTTGTTAAATGAAAAGCTTTTCGTGCAATGTATAACTTGCATGTAAAACGAATATTTGATGCGTATCTGTGCTTTATCTAAGACATATACCTGTTTGTTAAGGAGTAGAAAATACTTTAGGATTGTTTTTAAATTTGTTTGTTTATATTGCCCGTCTGATTTTAAGCAACTCTGTACAAAACATTATGCTGCTTTTCGGTTTCTCTGTCCAATGTTTATTTTTTTCGAGGAGATATGAACAATACTTAATATGTTAAATATATCCGTAATACTACTAAAGGTATTTGTTAGAAATATGTAATACTTTGTATCAATTCGTCACCAGGAAACAAAGACTTATTTGAATTTTGACATGTTTGCTCTTTTTTAAACTTGTTGTAAAACGTTTAAATACCTAGAACAGCGACTGATGAGAACACGTGAATATTTTTAAATGTATAATAAAGTACCTTGTGTTTCGTATATTGTGTACTCGTAATATTCGAAACACTACAGATACCTAGGAGGGACTTCAAACCTGCTAATAATAATTTCGTTTACATCAAAAGATAAACCCGGTTGCTTAAGCAGCAACCACATACGATAACTATCCCTACGTACAAGCGTCAAATAGATAGGTAAAAAATGCCAAACCATTACCGCACAAAACAAACGATGACGGTACAGTTTATAATAAAAATAATTAAGGCGAGTATCAATTTCATTATACAATAGAACACGTTTCACAACAGTGTCAAATTGCATAATAGCATTGAAAACTCATGAATATGCATACACGGTAACTATATATATTTTGACAAAATACGACTCTAAAAAAGTGTTTTATCTATATTATCTACTATAAATAAATACATTATTGGTAGCTGTTTCTTTGTCTTACGTGAGCGACAATTGATTAACTTTGTACACGTCCTCCGTGGAGATTCTTTTTTAATATAAAACGGGACCCTCTTAGATCATGAAAAATGCAGGACCCCTTTAGATCATACATTATTGTAAGCGTGCATACATTTAAAAACTATTTTGAAATGCCCCTAACTAACCTTACATAAATAAACATTTACAACACACTCGAAACACGATTTTTATTTTGCAATTGCTATATTTTCATCATGAAAGCGAATTTTCTATTGTGGAACCTAACAAAGATAACAAAATACATGGCGAACAGTCCTCGCTTATAAATTTGGCACCGAATAAAGTCGAGTTTTAGATCGATTTTTTAAGTATTGATACGTGTTTAATGTGATATAAAAAGCTGCACAATTAAAAAGATTAAATGTACTAAATTACGAGCGTTTATTTTACATTTAAAACTTTATATAAAGCATATAACCTCTGGGGTTCTCGATTAAAGTTGCAATCATATTGTTTATTTCTAGTATTATGTATTTGTCCCCATTTATTTGCATTGGCAGAACCATCCGGTGAGATCGACTTACACCACGACCGACGTTAAATAGAAAGCATATAGGAAACTGCATAAAACTTTAAAGAAGTGCTTAACTATTCATATGTACAACAATGGTACACATGTTATTAATTAATGTATAAAACATTATACATTTACGACAGTTATTGAATATTGTAACTAAACATGTACACAGTCATGCAATTAAAACTAGCACATATGTTTTACAAAACTCTTAACTGGTACAAAAAGGCAATTTTATTCACTGCAAAGCCATATATTGTTGTATCTAACATGCTTTGGTACGGATTTAGTTAAGACGATACTTATAATGCTTTGATTTCGCAGGTTACATGTGACGTGTGTATCCATGTTAAAATTGTTGCAATTATTTAGATTCTTCATGTCACACGTAAATTTAAACTTGGTGTTAAGTTCAAGATTTTGAAGAGATGGCAGCACAGAGACGTAGACCTATTCATTAGCATCAGGATGAAAGGCGTGCGACAGCATTAATATCATATAACGTCATGTAACAGCGTAATAATACCAACATTAATTTAAATACAAATAATTGTTGTATGAACTGTATACGGTGTTTTTTGAGAATGAAGACACACTGATATAACATAACTCTAATAGCAATCTTTTTTTCTTTTCCGATCTTCGTGATAATCTACGATGCAGCTTTGCCCACTTCGTTGTTTGAGTTATCCTGAAAGTAAGGTAAGACTTTGAAACACTGTAAGTTTCTCTATCAGTATGAGAACTAAACAGCTGCACACTGTAAATGACTGAATGAATCGAATTACGAGCTATTTTGAACGTACTATGGATCACAAATTCAAGCCATTAGGATCAACAATTACAGCTATTTTTGATTAAACAAATTTATATTGTGCGCAATAAAGTATTATGCAATATATTTGACTTACGATTAACATTTGTCTAATATGTTACGAGGATGCTTTGAATATGGCCTTTGCTTTAATAAAACGAGTTCAATTGTGCATTAAGATATGACATAATTCCCTTTATATACACTGTAATGAGATATTCAAAGATATTCATACGCAGAAACATGTACACAGTTTAAGCTCATATAAACTCTTGTTTGTTCTATATTATCACAAGACAGGTTGGAAAACCGAATAAATGACAACAATAACAATATCGTGATGTTTTTGTTAAGGGAACAATAGCCTAAATTTTAGATTTTCAATGACTGGTTTGATAAAATTAGATATGATTTAAGGACACCTGATGCCAAGTAAGAGAGATTGTTATATTTAGCGAATAAAATAGGTTTGCTGTAAACTAGAATCAATGCGGCTCTGTGTTTACTCCTGCAACAAAAGGGTAATAGTTACAGTGACGCTAGTTCGCTTAACTGAGTTAAGGATCCATTCATTTGAATGGCTGTCCAGTTTCAACTAGGTTTCGCAAGATATTCATAATGAACACGTTTTCAACATTAGGTGAGAAGTTAAGTAGTTTTACGTTCGCTTATAACTTAATCGAGACATAGATGTAAATGTTCTTAGACAATTTCGTTAAACAGTGATTTCTACAGTGTAAACGCTTTTCGATTTGACCAAGCTTTTGACTAAAGACGAATAGTTTTTACCCTGTTTCGAACTACGTTAACTTGAGAATATCCTATAAACAAATAAATGTGTGTCGACAATCTTTTGAAGATTTTCAAAATAATCATATACGGAAACCTTAACATCAGAATTATCAAGCCGCTATCAAGATGTATATGTTTATCACAAAATATAACACATTTATTGCAATATCAGATGACACTATACAGATTACAAAATTGTTTATCACTTATGTTGTGTGAAAATAATGCACTATTATCTTTGGCGTTGTAACTTTTTTATAACATACACCTCTTGAAATTTACTAATAAACATTATGGCTAATAGGCTTAATATTTTATTGACAGTGGAAATGCTGATTCCGAAATAGGCTGGAACTATTTAGGATGGGCAAAACCACTTCGTGGTACAATTAAATAGTCGTATCCAAACGCATGTTGAAAATAGATTCGCTATGGACCTTTGGAAAAGTGCACTAGTGCCTAGTCGCCATTTCCAAAGAGACAAAAAATTCTATCCCCATCGCAACTGTCTCACTTATATTGCCCCGACCCGAATATGTATCCCGATTCAAACATGATAACAAAGCAATATGTTTACAAATCGAGCACATCGTGATTCCCCGTTGGGTCTTGATCACATAATTAACCCCCTTAAAAAGGCGGATCACGCCAGTTGCAAGGCGGGGAGGGAAAGATTTCAAGGCTTAATCAATTTTTACGAAAGGTAACATGTGGTTTGCGTTCTTTGAACTACTTAAATTAATATTAACTTTTGCGTAGATTGTATTTTTATAGCTGAAATGAAATTATTAAATGAAAACTTAACATAATTATATGATACTATTTTTTCTAATTTGGTCGATTTCACTTCATTAAATTCCAGAAGCTTACACAAAATATGTTCGTACTGTGTCATCATATAATGAATCATACTTTGAATTGTATAAACTAGTTTTGAGAGATTAACATCAACAAAAAGGGTATGGTAATTAATTTGAATGCATCAATATGAATATAAAGTAATAGTAATATGGCTAAGCTTGTTTTATCGATGATTTGCGCTCCTGCAGTTTCAAAAACAATCGACGTGAATTTAAAATTCATGAGTTACCTATTTATCCAGTCTATGAGATAAAAAACAAGTGATTCATAATGAATATCGACAAAGACAAATCCTGCATCTGGCAATAGTTTGGCAATATGATATTTGTTAAGCGGGTTATTAGAGATGTCGACGATATAAAGAACAACGCGAAACATATAGTTTGATTTCTAGTCAAGTTATGACCGGTATAGTTATATATATATATATATATATATATATATATATATATATATATATATATATATATTCTTAAATGTCAAATAAATCTAATGATATATTTTACAACCTTGTCCATTTGACATCTAGTGTGTAAAACATGAAAAAAGTGTTTAAGCATTGAATCACACACCACATGTAGTTCATGTTCAGTGAATCTTTAGTACAGAATAGTAATAGTAAACAACTAATGCAGTTTTTGTCAAATAAGTAAGTCTGAATGAAGTGAGCTTTCTATATTAAAAATTATTGCGAAATGTTCTAATTATTAGAATTATGAATGTCAATGAAAATTCTTTCATTTTAGGGATGTGTTTTTCCTTTCTTAACAAATGTTTTCAATGATTTTAATATATCTGGTGATGTTTGTTTTTCTTTCCATAAATATATGTTTAGCTCAAATGTATTTGTAATAAGTATGTTTAAGTGTAGATTTTTTCCAAATTATCCAACTTTATTGCTTAATTAATAATTATTTAAATTATAAACATATGAAAAGTAGAAATAAAATGAACCATCATACATTGTTGCATTCGGGTTTTATTTATGTGAATCATGAAGACATTAGTTTGTTTGTCACATGTTAATGTTTCATCATACATAATAAATCACCCATAAAATTACATATAATATATTTTCATATGTTGTAAATCATGTATTTTAATGTAAATATGTCCCTATGTTTGATTGTAACCACAATCATTCATTATACCTTAAGCCTCCTTTTGTACTTTTTGTTATTTTGTTCTTATACTGTATGTTTGTGTTTAAGTTGCTGAATTGTTTGTGTCTAAACATGCAGAAGCTGAAAGTTATGAATATTGTATTATATATATTGCTCCAAGATACCTGTTTTGGGATTCATATTTTACAGCTCATTTTTCATCCTTCTGTGATTATTTCTTTTCAACTCTTCACGTCAATAGAATCTTCATATTTTTGTATCTCTAATTTTTGTATTCTAATTTTGTATGTATGTATAGACATCTTTAAAATAGAAACTTACTGGACAAACACACATAATAATATTTACACACCCTCCCTCTCTTTAAATGATTAAATTATGCACTCTGAACGTAAAAGGGCTAAACAATAAAGACAAACGCATTAAAATCTTCAAATTGTTAGACGAAAATATAGAGTATATGCCTACTACAAGAAAGTCACTTGACACATACTTTAGCACAAACCTTAAAAGATGAATGGGACGGAGACATCTATCTTAGTGGACAACATACTAATAAACAAGGCATTGCCTTTCTGATAAAAAATAATATAGGGATCACAGTCAATAACTTTAACGAAATAATAATTGGCAGACAAGCAAGTATAGATATCAAAATACACGAAACAGAATTAACATTAATCAATGTTTACGGCCCTAACATAGATGATTCCACATTCTATGAAACATTGCAATCCTTTATAATTAATAACCAAGGTAAAAACATTATAATCGGTGGTGATTTTAATACTGTTCTTAACCCATTATTAGACAAAAAGAATGGAAACCTTTATACTCATCCTAAAAATAGAAACATTTTAAATAGCACAATTGAAAACTACAATATGATAGACATCTGGCGTACAATATATCCAAACGAAAGCAAATTCACCTGACACTCAAACACAAAACCAACAATATTTTGTAGATTAGACTATTTTTTAATATCTGAATCTCTTTGCAACATTATTGACACATGTAACATAAAACCAGGATTTATGACTGACCACTCTCTAGTTGAACTTAAACTTCACAATATACAACCTGAAAGAGGCCCAGGATACTTTAAAATTAACAACAGCATCTAATTAGATACACAATATCAAACACAAATAAAACAGGAAATATTAAATACAGTTCAAAATAATAAAGATGCAAACCCAAACACCTTATGGGAAGTAATTAAAGGAAATATACGTAACACAACAATTAGATACACATCATTTAAACAAAAAGAAACACACAAACTTGAAACTGAAACCATCAAAACCATTGAAGCACTTGAAAAACAATTGCATCAAACAAACACAAATGATACCACCGACATTGAAAATGAAATAACATTAAAAAAACAAATATTAGATGGAATCTATCATACACATCTCAATGGAATAATACTAAGAGCGCGTGCTCAGCATGTTGAACACAATGAAAAAAACACAAAATATTTCGCAAACATTGAAAAACGTAGAAGTGAGCAAAAAACTGAACACAAATAAGTAGTCAATGGCAAAGATATAACAAACAGAACTCAAATACTAGAAGAACAGCGTTTATTTTTCGAAACCCTCTATAAACGAAAAAATGTTGAAAATAACACCCTTTTTAAAAATACACATCACGCTTTAAACCAGGAGGAAAAACAACTGTGCGACGGATTGCTTAATGAATATGAATGTGGATTAGCCCTAAAAGAAATGCAAAATAACAAAAGCCCAGGATCTGATGGCATCACAATCGAATTTTATAAAATATTCTGGAATGATATAAAAACACATCTAATTAATTCACTTAACTATTCATTTAACAATGAAAACTTAACTACGCTACAAAAACAAGGTATTATATCACTTATTCCAAAACCTGGAAAAAACTTAGAATCCTTATCAAACTGGCGCCCGATTAGTTTACTAAACAATGATTATAAAATTGCAACTAAAAGTATAGCAAACAGAATAAAAAAATATTACCATCAATTATTTCAATATCTCAATCTGGTTTCATAAAAGGACGTTACATTGGTGAAAACGTTCGTCTTATCCAAGAATGCATAAACTATTTCAACAATTCAAATAGTCCTGGTCTAATATTCTTTGCAGACTTTGAAAAGGCATTCGATTCGCTTGATCATTCATTTATGTTTTCCTGCTTAGAAAATATGAACTTTGGTGAAAGTCTCATTCAATGGGTCAAACTATTCTATACCGATAGTAATAGTATAATCATTAACAATGGCTTCTTTTCAAACAGTTTTAACATCGAACGGGGGGTTCGACAAGGATGTCCACTCTCATCATCGCTATTTATTATTTGCATCGAGTATCTATCGACATCACATACAATCAAATAAACACATAAAAGGCATATCACTAGAACCTGACGAAGAAATCAAACAATCCTTATTTGCTGACGATGCAACTTACTTTTTAAACGACAATTACGATTCTTTCCATAACCTAATAGAGTCGCTAACCCTTTACGGAATGACATCGGGTCTAGAACTAAACAAAAGTAAATGAACTGTGCTACGAGTAGGTAAATTAAAACAAAGTAATGTTCTATATAAAAAAAGAAATGAAATTTAATGGACATCCGATGAAGCCACAACGTTAGGAATTACTTTCACAAATCATGAAAAGCATACAGTTCTTAAAAACATACTACCTAAATTACAGAATTTTAAAAACTGCTTAAAATCATGGCATCATCGTAAACTTACACTAATCGGAAAAAAACACAGTATTGAAAACGTTTGCACTTCCTAAATTAATATATGTATTAACAGTTCTCCCAAATCCACCAAATGATGTTATTAACGATATAAAACCAGCAATATTTAACTTCATATGGGATGGTAAGCCTGATAATATAAAAAGAACTCAGTTAATTCAATCTGTAGAAAATGGAGGTATCCAATTAACGAACATTGACTCATTCTTGAATGCAATCAAATGCAGCTGGGTTAAAAGATACCTAGATAATACCAATACGAGTAAATGGAAATTATTCTACCAGAAAATCTTAAAAAAATATGGTGACTCCTTACTCTTTGAATGTAACATCAGCAATACTATCTTACATGAAATTGCAAACAAAAACATATTTCTGTCTGAAGTTCTATCAGCGTGGAGTGATGTCACTCATAACTTAGAAACCCAAACCAGCAGTAAAACAATTTTATGGAACAATAAAGACATTACTTCAAACAATAAGACGTTTTTCTATAAAGATTGGTTTGAACGAAGCATTAAATATGTCGACCAATTATATGACTATAGAATTAAGGATTTCTACTCTTTTGATAATATATGCTACATATACGGAATACCTTCAAATAATTTTTTAAAGTATTACACACTCATCAAAAGCATACCCATACATATTAAATCTGAAATCAATACAAATAATACACCATGTACTCAAACAACATTTGTAGAAAACATACTTGGAAGAAAAAACAAAACAAATAAAATATTTTACAAACTACAAATTAAAAACCCTACGGAAAACTCCAAAATCCAAAATAAATGGCAAGTCCTTTTTGGAGAAAATGAACTTAATTGGAAACACATATTTACCATGCCATATAAAGCAACTATTGAAAGCACACTGAGAAATTTTCAATATAAATACATCCATAGAATTATAGCTACAAATAAATTCTCTTTGAATGCAAATTATCTAACTCAAATCTGTGTGACTTCTGCAGTGAAAACATTGAAACTATAGAACATCTTTTTTGGGAGTGCAAACACATCCAGCCTATTTGGAATCAATTAACATCTTTTCTTGAACAACAGTAACTAAACGTTAAACTATCTTTCTTTAATGTAAGTTTCGGAATTAACTCATTGAAATCAATAGACGGTAATAATATTGTGAATTTTATGGTTATATTGATGAAATATTTTATCTTAAACATGAAGTACAAAAAACAAGTACCAAATTTTAATTGTTTTGTGCATAGTCTAAAATTAAAAATCCAGATTGAGAAAGAAATAGCCCTCAGTAATGACACATTACAAATCTTTGAACAAAAATGGAATCGGATCAAATTCTCATAATGTTTTGTCCACTTATATACATTTCACTCTAATGTTAGTTTTTCTTCTAAAATAGTTTTTTTATCTTTCTAAAATAGTTTTGTTTATTTTTTTTCAATCTGACAAGATCATTGTGAATATACAACTAAACACACAAATACAGTATGCTTTCTTCCGACTTTATACAACTCATCATTTTTCATAACTATTCCTCTGTTGTTCTTTTCTTTTCTCTCTAAAATATATATATATATTAGCATATCTTGTATAACATGTCTGAACTTTATTGCTTTATACAATCACTGTGTTGTATGATCATATACATGTTTACATTATATGTATGATATTGAATTAAAAAAAAACAAAAAAAACCCAAATAATTCCCCTACCTATTTACCCGTCCCATTTGTCTTGGCTCCGAAAGGGAAAACCAAACATATTTTTATTATTTTTTCATGATGCCCTATTTTATCATCTCCCTTTTGTGTCGACAGATTGTAGCTTGGCGCCTTAATGTCAAAGCTATATGGGAACGGTGCATTTACCAAAGTATGTAGATGTGTGTTATTTCTGGTTGTAATACGAATGCAAGTATTTGTGACAAAATGACATTCTAATAGCATTTTAAAATTTTAGATATTTCCGGAATGAGGCACAATTTGGTTTTTGCGAAAGAGAAACCATGCATCAGAGCGGTGAAAAAGCAAAGATTCACATTTGCATAGGTTGAAAATGACTTTCACTGAAAAATATATTAAGGCGTAAACACATTTTTATTTAAAAAAAAAAGTGATCAAACAGAATGCCCTTGGTAATTGACTGGTAGTAGCAGCTCTGAAGTAGATCTTCAGCTTATACATTAAACGTGGTTCATTTTAGCAGTGATGGGATAGCAAAGAGTTGTTGCATCGCGCTTTGGTGCCAACGGAACGCACATTGTTGAAAATCTGATGTCGGTATTAAACACTATAGTCTGCTTGATGTTTTGTGAAAATTGACGTCGAAGATTGCCTTACTTATATTGAACAAGGAAGGACTTTAATTTCGGCCGCGTAACCTCAAGTGTGACTTGTCTACGGACCGACGGAACATATCAAAATAAAATCCACAAGAGATTAATGTCACTAATTCTTCTTGCTGATTTCATCCAAATATAATAAATTGAACAAACCACTACTTTATAAGCATTGGCTAAAATGTGTTTATACACATGAGTTTTATTTTGGCATGAATACAATAACCTGACTTAATTAATAAGGTACACCTATAGATTGATTAAGAATGCTTTATTAATCAAATATATGACTCATCAGTTCACAAAAACAGTTTTGGTTCACGGCAATGTGTAATAAATCTTATCATGTGCCCTTATATAGAAACCATTTGAATATTTCCGTAACAAGTTTGCACTGAAATTTCCATTTATGACGCTTTAAGATTGGTTTCATTCGTTTCGTGTTCTTGGTTAACGTGAAATCGAAAGGTTACTTATCAGATGAAGTCTTTAGGTGGTGTTCTAGTTGAGTTCATTTTCAGTCCGTTCTTAAAACGGAAACATCGCAGTGAAATGTCATTGAGGAATTGTGTGGTAATACGTTTGTTTATGAGCATGCGTAAATTACTAATGGCTTAATTAATCAGTTGTGTCATTAATGAAGTTAACACGTTTTATATGTTATATTAATATGAACAACTATACATGTAATTAGTTTAAATGTGATATTGAACTAACATAATAAAAACATGTGTAAAACGCAACGCTACATCCTTTTAATACCAGACAAGGTCAATTACAATACAATATTAGAAATACATATAAATTACTTTTATAAAAAGGTGTGCAACGTTGGATCTATCTATTCCCGGTTATACGAGAGCATGCCTTTATCTGAAACAAGTACATAAATGTTAGTTGAGGTGCTTAATAAGAGACTGAAATGAGATCACTTATTCATTAGTTCAAAGCACATTTGACAATTGTAATAATTACATTACTTGCGATCCTCGTTATAGATACTGTCACTGTGGTTTCATGTTTCTTTTTTTAATTTTAACGTTAAACTTATGTTAAAACACGCATCACAGCTAATAAATTAGTAGAAATTAGAAGAGTTTCTGTACATATCTTATTTACGTCAGAAGCAAACGTTATCAACAAAAATACATAGTTCCATTTTATTGCCTTCGTTGCGTCATTATGCATTTATCATGTTATCATATATTCACATATTAGATGGAGCGCGTTTTTGTATATGTTTTGCATACCTAGTCAAATGTGACTGCACCGGATAAACTTAATTTTAAAGACATATACGAAAACGACTCTAAGAACACAATTCAGAAGATTCGTACAGTTGAAAGTGGCGTCACAGGGGACAAAAACATCTGTGTGTTATTGTGCTTATTGCATGTATGTATGCTTATCTATACTTAACAAAACTTCTAAAATATTGAGATTATTTGCTGTTCCGCTGTTTTCACATTACCACTAAAAACAGTCAATTGCACTCGGCATAGCAAATAACTCTAATAAGAATTTAATGAGCTAAGCCGGAAGTCTTGAATCTATCTCAATAGCTCCAGAAAATATAGCGAAGGCCATAACAAAAATCAGAAGATATTGAATGAAAATTATTGAATTTAAATAATAACAGCGCTAAATGCTTCGGTTAACACGAGTTTTTTACCTATCGTAACAAGGGGATATGTCAGTTTCAATCTTGCAATACCTCTACAATTACTGCAAAGTAGCCAGCACGTGTTAATATGGTTGTGATGTAGTTTAAACGCAGAATATGCACGTTCCGTGATCGTTTGCTTGAGATGCTTTTGCGAGTGATACAATGTGGTTGCCGATCGTCGTACAAAAGGTTCAGCCATATTGTTTGTTTGTGACATTAAAAACTAAAGGTTGCTACGGCGAATATGTTTAGATCGTATTCGATATGTTTTGTACATTGTTAGAAGGTTGTGTTCATATATATGTTTTATATGATTCACGCTTTTCGGTTATGCAAAATCAAGGTTTTTACGTTAAAAGGTTTTCTTTTTTCCCCAAGATTATCTTGGATTTCGTTAGGAATCATAAGAGCTTATCTGTGAAAAGTTACGGAAGTATCCATTAACGGCCTAATTTAGTATGTATTACATTGAGTTAAAATACAAACAATCACTAGTACACGTACCAGAAATTCCTTACAGTCTCGTTTGACTGGTGAGCGGCATCGTTATGATTACTTTCACGGTTGAGACTTAAAAGTTCACGATATCAGAATTGACTAATAATAACCATGTTGCAATGACAACAATTTATAAAAACTACAAAAGATCACGACCATGTCATCGCCTGTTCTTTTATATTTGTATGTTCTTTAAACAGATTGTGTTTTTGTCAGTAATAACGGTATAATACATTTAACTTTTTTCCAGGTAACAGTACGATAGATCTTCATATAATGAAATACAGTATTTTGGAAAAGGACAAAATACAGCATTCTTAAAGTAACAAACATATGACAATTACATTGCATTATACACTGATTATTATTTCATTACAAAATTTAGTATCCCGAATTATCTATGATTTTATAACTTCATTAGTATTAATATAATTGACAATAATAGTAAGAACACCGCCCAATAACTGACCAACGATATCACTGAACGGTCGATTTTCTACCCATAACTTGTCTCCCGAATGACAATCGACCTTCAAATCATTTTTCGGTTGGGATAAAGGGGCAGTGCTTCCAGTAACGGCCTTCCGTCCTTCAGTACCCGGTTAAAGAACCAAGTACAATACACCTCGGTTTAAAGTCTCGTGCGAAAGACAAAATACTAGCTTATTGTTATTGTTTCTCTGAGTTTTGAAACCCGTTTGTTGTCATTAGTCCACTTATCCATTCATATTATCATCTATCGTAGGTATATTTGTATCGTTCATGCGACACAAGTACGATATAATACCACATTGACGTGGTCACGTTTATGCGTTGAAAAGCACCATATATATCTATAGTATCTCGCACAAATTGTCATATCATACCATATTTTATTAAACGACTTCAGGAATTTTGTTAACAAGCGATACTTTGTAAATATTTACGCAAACATAATGATAAATCCCGAATGTTGTTTACATTTCGTGACGTCATATTACGTTGCAACGTTATTTCAGCAAAATAACAAAATGCGATTGGTCAATAAACGTAAACTAAACCAATGAATACGCTTAAAAAGTATATTACACATGTGTAAGATAAAAATATATACAATGGTTACATTACATGGGAAACAGGGTATGGGATGTGATAAATGACTGTCTTTGCTGACGTTATTTCGTCGACGTGCATATGAGGCGTTACAAATTAAGACAGTTCATTATGTTTCTGTAATTAAGTGTGTCTGATGAAACGTGCAATTGCTGCGTTCAACAAATAGAAGTAAATAAAGTCAGTCTTCTTAATTCTATACTGACATACAATGTTTATATTTCAGATGGCCGGTGTAACCATCGTGTTTCTCGCATCATGTGTTCATGGATTTCTTCTGGACACAAAGTCGAATCCTTGTGCAATTACATCACATGAACCAATCGTAAACTTACATCAATCCCTGTCGTCAACCTGACCCGCTTTACAGATCCTCGCGCTAACTTGAACCTCTTCTTGGATAACAACAGCCTCACCAGTATTGGAAACGATGAATTTAATCAGTTTCGCTTCCTGAATTTTACACAGAAGATTTATCTTCAAGTAAACAACATTTCTCAAATTCACGAATACGCTTTTCGAGGAATCGAAGACCATGTTGAATTATAAAATTTGATGTCAAATAGTCTTCAATCGCTACCAGAGGCAATTGGTTCAATAACCAATCTAAAAGTCTTAGTTCTGAAAGGAAACCCAATGCGGTCATTGAATCCGTCAGTCATGGCTAAAATTGGACATTCTTAAATTACATTCAGCGTCACAATCGCAGCCTTTCAGCAGCCTACCGAACTTCATTTCTTAAATGAACTACGGTTTCTTTATCTGTATGATATATCTTTTCAGTTTTCGGATTCAAGTGCATTTCGTGGTCTTGCAAATGTGGAGGGATTGACATTAGCCCGCTCTAATTTGAAACAAATCCCAAATGCAGTGTGTACTCTTTCCGCCCTTAAATCATTGGCGATATTTGACAATTACTTTTTTAACGACAGCAAGACAGATGTCTTTGAGCCATGCAGTAAAAAAAACCGGCACACCAGATGTTGAAAATATATATTATTCAAACAATCGTGTTGATTTCTTTCCAAACATTTAGACTATGTTCTCATCTATAACAAACATTTTTATGTCAAACAACAGTATGCGATACATGACCACAGATTACTTTGTAGATAATTTGAGTGTATTGAGGCTTGAATTAGATAACAATGAGTTCCGGCAATTTCCCAATGGCTTGAATACTTTTAAAAGTCTTAATGCACTCGGACTTAAATACAATTTAATAGAATTCATGGGGGACAATGACCTTATTGGATTACGTAATTTAAAAAACATTAATCTGGCATACAATCCAATCAAGTTCATCACGAACAGGGCATTTCAAAACAACATTCATCTCACGTATGTCGACTTGTCCCATACGTCACTGACCACCATACCTTCCATCGTTGCCATGTTACCTGCTCTACAAACGTTACGTATTGAAGCATACGACATCGAATGCACGTGTGAACTGGCCAGCCTGAAGAACTGGAAGGTGTCTGCAATACAAATACTAGGACAATGTTACCCAGCAAACGAAAGGATTGATCAGTTTATCAAGACCTACATCAACGCTGGTCGGTGCTAGTCCGTGCAAAATACGATCTTACTACGTTAAAGTTTCTGACGATGCATCTTGTGGGCACACCTTCCTTAGTAGTTGTAAGCACTGCAATCACAAGTCTTCCCCTCGAGATATGGACGAATTTTGGAGTTTTAACCCTAATGTGTTTTTTTTTCAAACATAACACAGTGATAGAACATAACTTCTGGTAATTAAAACTATGAAAACTAAAAAGAACCTATGTATCGATTGATAACACATCGCATCATCAGGATTATTATTGTATATAGTGTTTGGAAAATATGCTTTGTTTAATATGACACTTAGAATCCGCATTTGTATTAGTGCTTGCTTGGAATGATTCACGTTAACTCTCATTGGAAGATGCTAATTATTCAAATCGAAATTGAATTGTTTGAATTATCTTCAGTTATATATAAAATTCTAGAAATTATTAAATCATTAAAGTCATCTGTGGTTGATGGTTAATTTGAATTGTAATTCTGTATTGCTGTTGTTTTTCAATAAACAAATTGTGGTTTTAAATTTGTGTATAGGTCTTTTCTGATTTTGCATAGTTTTATTTTGATATTGACACCAATGTTTATCTTGGCGACGATTATTTAGATGAAACAATGATCGGTGTATATTATTAATAGCTTTATCTCAGAATAATTATTGGTGGATTACACATAAATATTTATCAATAAATAATAAAGTATTGATGTTGGAAAATAAATGACACAAATTCATATAATCTATTGTTTGCCATAAACGTTCGAGTGTTCCTTTCATTTTTACAAAGAACTGTATCACCTATGATATAACTGATATTATCCTAAAAAAAAAACTATGATCGCGAAGTGCATAAATGGGTTTTATGCCATTTTCGGCCAGTGTAGCTTCAAACAAGCCTTCTTTTATGTCCGTTAATAAGACCATATAACTTGAATGACTTTATGGAGAAACGAAGCTCCTGACAAGACTGATGGTTTGCGTAGGTTTGTTTGGAGCTCCGCTGCTCGCATATAACATAAGACCCTTTTTCGCACAACGCGGTTCATATTTATACTGTGCTGTGTGAATAAACATCGTAGAAAAAAAAAGGCATTTAACCAGTTGTTCTGAAGCATATTCAATTTGAATATTACTTCACTTATTACTTAAGTTTTACATGAGCGGGGTCTCCGCTAAGGATAATTTGTCTACCAAGTTTAACATGAATGGGGTCGTAAAGCAAATGGGATGATATGACTCAAGTGTGGTATTATTTCCTAAAAATATATTTTATTTAATTTGGACACACTTGTTCATATTATTTTATTAAGTTTTGCAAAGAAAATTAAACACAAATAATGTAGTATGCGAACCATTTGCTTGTAGTTTATTATATAAAGATGTTTTAGTGTAATTCGATTCAAAAGTAACTCTCTTGCCGAAGTTCATAACGTGAGTGACGGGTCTTTATATAAATTGATGTGAACGGTACATTTAAATTAGAAGTCAATTCCTTTCTACAGGATCGAAATGATACAAATGGCAATGCGGACGTTATGAGCTTTAGACATGTCCTATTTAGTTATCTTTTAGGTCAGATGTGATGTCATACATACCAGTCGTGATGTTCTGTTTCTGAAACGATTGGATTAGATTGTGTGATGCCCAGCGCTTGTCAGAATATTGTTGTTGATGTTTAACACTCTTACAGATATTCATACAAAATAAATTGGTTCTATAGAAGTGTTATCATGTATAATTCATAATAGAAATATTACCAAACGGTTAATTCAACTGATATGTTTACTTTAATTAGTTCGACAGAAAATTGCTTGGGCAGTTGGTGACAAAAGCTGTTTCTATTTATTCAAGGCAGACATATACTTTACGATACTGAAACATCACGTCTGTTTCATAATGTTTCTACAGGCATGTTTACACATGCGATAAAACATATTGTTAGTTTTTTATGCTATTAAAAAAAATTAAAGGAAACATGTTCGCGATAATAGATGACGCGTTGCAAACTATATATATATATATATATATATATATATATATATATATATATATATATATAGCTATGGTTATGTCAAAAACGGATTCGTATAAGCCGGAAAGCCCGCGCTTGTGTCTGTGTCAGTCTTTATAAACCATGTGAATAATTGCACGTGGCTAGTTTTGTCATTACTGAATGCGAACGTGATTTTGTTTATGTCGACGAAATTGTGCATTATACCAAAAGTTTTTCATTGTGAAACAATAATAAGACGTTTACGAAGACCATTATGACTACAATATCTAAAAATAAAACTATTACGGCTAAACGAAGCTATACGAAACGGTTATTTCTATTCATGTGTACGCTTACAATGTCCGTCTAACAAGATCATGATCGGCAGAACAGAATTCCTAGATACAGGACATTTACACGAACATAGAAAACGTACACTTGTGCATTCGCAATAGGCGGCATTTTAAATCTCTAGCCGTTTTGAAATTAATTCGTTCTCACTAGCGATAAGGCGGGGGAATAAATCCCCACCACATTCTAAAATATTAAATTGTCCAAAAACTTAACCTGCGTAACAACTCAAACAAGCCCAATGCTAATTGTTGCACGCAGAGCATGAAGATGATTATCTTAAAATTGACATAATCATAATAATATATTTTAAAAAAACAATAAAATAAAAAATGCGATGATCAGCATGTTGTACATGATCCGGTAAAGACAATTTTGTAGTGTTGGCATTATCGGCAGTGTGTCCGTTATTATCAAATCATCGTGTTATAATAGTTTTATATAATATATTATATAATATTATTCACGTGTTAAGTATTAACGATATTTACTTAAGCAAACGGAAAATATCGTTTTGTAACAATAAAATAAGAAAATAATTGCAGAATTGCTAAGATGATTTGACGCGTGATAGTGGAAATCCTGTCTCAATAAGCACTGGGTAATGTAAACTTGTCTTGGTTCGCTACCAAATTAAGTATCACACTGGGGACCTTGCATATTGCATGTGTGTAAAGTATCGTCCGAGATCAGCCTGCGAAGTCCGCACAGTCATCTTAGGGACAACACTGTTTTGTTCAATGATTTTTTTTTCAAATGAAGTCTTTTCCAAACGAACTATATTCCATGTGGAAAGTGTCGTCACTGTTTACCCTGCGAGGACTGCAAAGGCTAGTGTGGGACGATACACAACGCTCATGTATTATACCCGGTTTTCCGTCTTAATTGTTGTTTTTATTGCTTAATATCTTGTTTTTGTTTTGTTTTCGTCTATCCAATAGCGATTTCATTCAAGTAATTGTCGTTCGTTTTTTTTTCATTCCATTCAATCGGTGTCGATTATCTATACATTCAAAACGATTGAAACATAATAAGTAGCTATAATATGTTAACTTTTAATACAAAACATGAACCCAATAATGTTCTCCTCTGGGCTTTTAAAACATTATTTGATTGGAAAAAACATTTCGCCTCCATAGGCAATTGCAGGTATAACAAATGTATTGTAACGAATCTTCAGATAGTGTGCAATACAACCATTCACAAAACTTAACTTCCATACCGTCAGGTTCACCTCAAAGAAAGGAAAAAATAACAAATAGAATGGGCTTTGTTATTGACTGGTGGCAGACATTTCAGTAGCGGAACTTTACTGCAACTTCATCAAATAAATTAGACGTGGTACTTTTCGGCAGTGGTTGCACATAAAAAGAAATGTTACACAGCACTTTGGTGTCAAATAAATAACCCTGACTGAGGTATTGAAGTTTGAACACCGTAATGCGTTTGATGTTTGGTAGTATTGATCATAATAAAAAAAAAGTAAGCTGTATGTATACTTCATACTAATCCTCGCCTTACGCATAACAAAGAACCTTTTCATCGAAAAAATCTACATCTTAGATAGAATAATGTTTTCACAACAAATAAAGAATCTGTGTGCGCACCTTAAATGTAATGTAAAATGTGACCGGCGACGGATCGACGGTTTATCTCAAATGAAATCAACACGAAATTAATATCAAAGTATGTCCTTATTTCATATTATCTTTTGAATCCAATGAAGAAAAACAAACGAATTACTTCTTTCTAATTACAAGCTAAAACGTGTTATACACATAACATTTATAAGGGTCAAAATAACTAGACTTCAATCCATAACGTGTATTGAGTGAGAATGCTTTATTACTGTAATATATGACTTATCAAATTAAAAACAGTTGGGTTGCCCGGCTTTGTCGGATAATCCATATAAAAACTCATACATTGAAACAATTTTAACAACTTCCATTACATGACGGTCTGAGACTTGTTACTTTCTTTTGGTATGCTTGATAAACGTGTGACCGTAAGGTTTCTTATCAGATCACGTCTTCAGGTCTACATGTCGCGTTCTAGTTTAGCCCATTCTCATTCCGCACTCAAAATAGATACGTCCCTGTGAAATGTCTGCAAGTAATAGTATGGTGGTACGTTTGTAAATAACCGTTTGTTTACGTAATTATGCAGGTGTCCCATTAATATCGCAATATACAATTTGTATATGTAATAGTTATATAAAAATATACATATTATTTGTTTAAATGTTGTTAAATTGACTGGTGTGTTTATATAAAACATGGGCAATGTCGACCCAATATCGAAGATAAATAGTAATTACTTTCAGACAAATGTATGTTCTGCCGCATCTGCACATTGCCGCATAGACATGAGCCAACTCATTCAGATAGGCTTTTATCTGAAAAAAGTATCGTATCTGTACGTAGGTGTAAAAACGAGACCGTTAAGAGACCGCTACGAGATCCATATTTCATAATCCGCACGAAATGCTTCGAATGTTAGATGTCATTATTGTGTGTAAATTAAAACATTATTTTACCACGGTATATGAATCCGTTAACACGCAAAACATGTTATACATTTTTCGGTTTCATGTAAGTGTCTTAATTACGTCAGAAGTACACTTTTTTATTTTATTTGATTTCAACATAAGAAAAGATTCTCAAAAATTATATATATTATCATTTAATTTTGTATGCAACATACGGTATTAAATAAATGTATGTTATGTATTTAAATAGGTTATCAAATATTAACATCGAACATGGCGATTGTGTGCTCATGTTTTGTGTACCGAAAAAACTTTCAAAGCATAAATATTGAGTGCACCGGTACTTCTCCCATCTACCCTAAGACGATTTTTGAGTTTGGTTACGGGTGATATAGCTTTTTAGGAACAACCTTTAATTGACCGGGTTGAGTCACCTAGTAAACTGAATCTCGGTTAATTGTTTTATGCGAAATACCAGTAAGTAGGTCATGGTCTTTCGGGGGATCGAATCTGCGACCCATGAGTTCTGGCACCAGCGTATAACCAACATGATCTACTCATATCAACATGTATCGTATGCAGATATTGAAAACGTTCATCCAGCATGCTTTTAACCGCATAAGCGTGATCCCGTATATGCGTTGAAAAACACACATATTAAGGTGTTTGCCCACGTGAATTCGTCAACATGCATATGCGACGTTACATATCAAGACAGTTTATGCTTCTTCGGTAATTAAGTGTTTCTGATGAAAATTGAAATCGTTGCAATCAACGTTAGCAAGTGAACACATTTCATTCTTATTAAATATACATTGCCATATCATATTTGTATTTCAGATGACCGGTGTCGTCATCGTGTTTCTCGCATCATGTGTTCACGGTTTTCTTCAAAACCCAACTTATGATCCCTGTTCGTACTCAAACTATAACATCGAATGTAGAGGCCGTGGACTTACTTCAATTCCTCTCTTCAACTTGACACGCTATACAGATGTTCTCTTTTTGGCCATTACATTGGGCCACAAAAAACTAAGCATTATTGTTAACGATGCCTTTGCACAACTGCGCTCCATGAATTGTTTATATACTATACTTTTAAATGATAACTACATTTCTCAAATTGACGAAAACGCTTTTCGCGGAATTGAAGCCCATATTACAGGATTATATTTACAAACAAATAGTTTCCACTATCTTCCAGAGGCAATAACTTCGATTACCAATCTGAAGATGCTATTTCTCGCTGGAAACCCAATTATGTCATTGAATCCGTCAATCATGGCTAAAATCGGCAATTCTGTAACACAATTTAGCGTCGGAATGGCCTCGTTCCATCAATGGCTGACCGAACTCCATTTCTTACATCAACTTACACACCTTTCACTATCCGATGTACCTTTTCAGTTTTTGGATTCGAGT
The DNA here is from genome assembly GCF_020536995.1 of Dreissena polymorpha. NCBI lineage: Eukaryota > Metazoa > Mollusca > Bivalvia > Myida > Dreissenidae > Dreissena > Dreissena polymorpha. The sequence goes on along the minus strand of NC_068366.1, from coordinate 14,601,623 downwards.
GCATTTCAAGGACTTACAAATGTGCTGTCATTGTACGTAGCGACTCTAATTTTACAAAAATCCCAAATGCAGTATGTACTATTTCCACCCTTATATCATTACAGATTGATAAAAGTTACTTCTTAAACGAAATCAAGTCAGACGTCTTTGAACCTTGCAGTAATGAAACGGGCACACCCACTGTTACAACTATAAATTATCATAACAATCGTGTTGATTTTTTCCCAAACATTTTGACAGTGTTTCCAACTGTACTATACATGTTTATGTCCAACAACGATATGCGATATATAAATGCAGAAAGTTTTTAGATAATTGTATTGTTTATTTAATTGACATTTGATTTAAATGATATGTTTGGTATCAATATGAAGATATATGTGTACGCAATAAGACAACTCCCTCTTTATTTGCTCTTCATTGTTTCAGTGGTTTGAAGCTTCGCACATTTGATCACAACGGAACCTATCATATGTGTTATGTTTAAGGAAACTATTTAAAGTTACAAAAAAAACTTGTATTGTTTAAGTTTATGGCCCTATATCTTTTCAACCATGTATTTGGAAATTAGCTTGCCATTCTGAAAATTTACTTCGAAGATTGAACCATTTATACAAAACAAAGAAATGATGCACTTGCGCACTAGCAACCTCAAATGTGACGTACAATAACTAGGATACAATTTGTAAGGTACAACTTTATGTTGCATGTGAAAGCTTACATACTTCTAAAAATGACTTATCACTTTACATAAGCAGTTTTAACAAACGTCATTGTGCAATAACTCTGTATCTTTTGAATTACACCTTTTACAAATTCACTTTGAAATTCATATTGATGACGCTTAAAGACTGGTTTATTTCGTTTCGTTTATTTAATGCACGTGTGACCGTAAGGCTTCTGTTCAGATGACGTCTGTAAGTCTGTCTGTGGCATTCTCGTTTAGGCCATTCCCATTCCGCACTCAAAAGAGAAACATTGCATTGAAATGCCCTTAATGAATCTAATGGCGGTACGTGTGCTTACTTCATTATTCAGTAATTGTATGTATGCACATATGCTTCATATGTATTAGTTACATGCAAAACTTTGAATTTAACTTTAAGGCTTACATAGTTGTGTACGGTATAATGATGGGGGGTAGACCCTTTACATATCAGACAAAGACAACAACATGCAAATACCGAACATAAATATTATTTACTATGACAATAATTGTGACTGCACATTGTCGTATATGCATAAGCAAACGTATGTTGATATGCCTTTATTGGAAACAATTACCATAAATTAATAAGTAAATTACGAGATAGCTAAACGACCGCTACGATATATCACTAATGCATTATCAGAAAGCATATCTTCGAGCAATCGAACCACACATACTTTACTTTGCGATATCGTTAGGTAATACACATTTGCATTTTGACGATATGGACATCTCGCCACATGTCAATTAAATTCTCATCTAAATATCGTTCGACCAATCCGAGAACAAAGATCTATTAAATCGGTTGCGCCGGTTTCTGGCCTGTCAGTGATAAAACGTTATTTCAGAAAATGACCAAGATGTTTTGTTGTTTTTCACTTTGAATTATAATCATTGAAAGCTGGCCTATTCGGAATGCTTAATATAATAAATTTCAACTTTATATGTTATGACATGGGGGATTTCGGTACCCCCTTGACGTATTTAACTTACAGAAATACCAGTTATAACAAGCTTTTTCGTGTACGATACATTTGAAAACAATGTCTTGTTAATATTTTCGTAAATGACATCGGTAAATACCATTGTAGAAAATATATTTATAACGAGTATCACAATTAAATGTAGTAACATAGGGCATTTCGGTACCATCGCAAACGTCTGCGACGTATTTAACTTACCAAAATACTCATTATAGATGCTAACGTTTCTTAAAATTTTATAGATATTGTATTTGCAAATAAATAAATAACACACAACTACAAACATGTTTATTAAAATCATCCAGAATGTCGCGTTATATGTAGGCATTGACGCCACTTAAAGTTAGCTTGGTCACGTTATAAAGTGGGCGGACCGATCGTCTTCAATCACTACTACCCACACAACCTGACCATCTCGTTTAAAAAGTAAGAGGCACATATACGTTTAAACGCACGGTAAATACATATTCATACATGATATCAGAATCAACCCATAAAAACCATGTTGCAATGACACAAAAGACAACACAACTATGAAAGGACAAAATCATATCAAAGTATTTTACTTTAAACTTACTGTTTTCTTGTTTCAATGTCCTTTACACGTGTATTGGTTTTGTTAGCAAAAACGGTAATATGCCTTTCACATTTTTTTTCAGACTGACGCGTGATACATTAAATGAAACAAATTATTGTGTAAAATTGCAAAATACACAGTGTTTTTTTTCAGAAACAAGATTATAACAAATATATCAAATAAAACAAGTGTTATTTAATCATAACATTATGTAGTTCTTCGATTTATAAATTGTTTTATAACAGTATAATAATGACTATAATTGACAATACAAATAATTCAACAGGCTTATGCGTTTATCTAGTATATGCTATCAGGTCGACTTTCTTCACTTAACTTCAAGTGATATGATGCGCATCTAACAGTGTGCTATGTTTATAGGTGTATATCGCAACCTTTGTTTATTTTGTTATGTTTCCACTTCATATACACTTATATGTGTTAATGCAGCATCAACATACTTAAACAATATCCCTGAAAGAGAAAAAATAATGCATTTGAATATCAACTGTACTTTCGTTTTGACAACTGATGACAGAAATGATTCGATGTACGATGTGAATCTAAATTTAGTTTTAGTGCAGATTAGTTCATACGACACACGAACACTAACTCCGATCCTAATAAAAAGACAGTTCCGTTCGGCTTAGAGGACTGTACAGTCATGTAAAATATCGAATATAATATATATAAATATTTTATAAACAACTGGTAAAGATGAGTTGCAGATAATTGGTCAGTTACCACATTTTAACTAACTCTTTTGACCTGTAAATTCTGTTCAGCTCAACTCAACAGTGGAAAATGTCCATAATATCACTTTAAGGAATTATTTACGAACTCTCTCAAGATACGGGTGTTTTGAGATAATCGAAAAATCGGACAAGGTTACATTAAGGATCTGTTAAGGGCAATATAGACTTAAGGTAACATTCAGATAAAGGCCACTGTGAATCATAAATGTGGCTACGCAATACGCATAGAACATTAATAGCTGATATATGACCTACATGTGCATTTGAAATCAATTATATAAATAACCTTAATAGTCAATAGTTTAACATGATTATGCGTATGTTGTTGGTCGTTTGGTTTTATTGTTTCAAATATATAAGTAGAATAATGTGGCCATCATGAACATTTAGAGTGACTGGAATACAATTTCTCAGGCGAATCTCCTATATGGACATTTCCCTTTTGAAGAATGTTAAGTTGTGTTACGGGGGGCTATTGCTTTTCAAGATACTTGGGTCTTTAAGTGCCCGGTTCGAAGCGCCAAGTACACAGAATCCCGGTTAAACATCTCAATCTATATAAAGTAAGTGTGATATGGTTGAGCAGGGATCGAACTTGCACCCCTGACTTTTAGCGCCCGTGTGTTACCACTAGACCACTGTCCACTCATCTATTGTATCTATATTGTTACCGTTATCGTATATGCCTTTAGCAACACCACACCTGAACGTGTTAACTCAAGTGTATTCGTCGACATGCATATACAGAATTACAAATGAAGACAGTTTTGAGCTCCTTCTGATATCAACTGTGTTTGATAACACTTTCAATTATTACATTCAGCGTGAATAATTTAAGAAATAATGATTAATATTTATAAACTGACATACACTATTTTTTCTGTTACAGAACACCGGCGTCTTTATCGTGTTTCTCTACCATGTGTTCACGCATTTCTTCATGATACCACTTCTGATCCTTGCTCGTACGGGGACAATTACATCAGTTGTTTAAACGAAAACCTTACTTCAATCCCTGTCTTCAACTTGACACGCTATACCGATGTTTGCTTAAATTACATTTATTTGAGTTCCAGCAAACTTACCATAAGCGAAAACGATGCATTTGCGCAATTGAGCTCTCCGAATTGTTCATATACTATTCGGCTTGACCATAACGATATGTCTAAAATTAACGATTACGCTTTTCGTGGAATTGAAGCCCATATCAACGAATTATATTTAGAAATGAATAATATTCACTCGCTTCCAGAAGCAATAGGTTCAATCCTGATTCTGAACGCGTTATATCTCTATGGAAACCCATTATTTTCATTGAATCCTTCAGTCATGGCTAAAATTGGAAATTATGTAAGAGACATTTCTGTCAGTATTGCCTCTTTTGACCGGTGGCCCAGCGAACTTCGTTTCTTAAATGAACTATTAACAGTTGTGATATCCGATATACCTTTTCAGAGTTTGGATTCAGATGCATTTCATGGACTTACAAATCTTCGTTATTTGACAATAAGACGCTCTAATTAAAAAAAAAGTCCCAAATGCAATATGTGCTCTTTCAGCACTTTACGAGTTAGATTTACATGGCAACTATTTCTTTAATGAAAGCAAATCAGACGTCTTTGAACATGTAATCCAATACTCGGCACGCAACGTCTTAGAGTTATTAATTATTTAGACAATCGCGTGGATTACGTTCCGAACATTTTTACAATATTTCCATATGTTAACTCTCTTTCTATGTACAACAACAGCATGCGGTTTATGGATGAAGACATGTTTGAAGATAATTTGTATGTGGTTAGTCTTGATCTGCATACGAACCAGTTCTGACGAATACCCAGTGGCTTGAGTCGTTTTAAAACTATTTTTGTATTACAACTGCAACGGAATTTTATAGAATACATGGAGGACATTGATCTTATTGGACTTACCAGTTTATCAACAATTAATCTAGCAGACAATCCAATCGAGTTCATCACGAACAAGGCATTTCAAAACAACACACGTCAAACCACTGTAGACTTGTCCCACACCTTTCTGACCACCATACCTGCCGCCATGTTACCGTCTGTACGAAGTTTGAATTAAGAATCCAATTACATCGAATGCACGTGCGACCTGGCCAATCTTAAGATTTGGAATGTGTCTTCCATACAAATAGACGGACTTTGTTACCTAACAAATGAACTGATTGATACGTTTATCAAGACCTACATCGACGCGGGTAAGTGCTAACCCGTGAAAATACGATGATATTCTACAACAGATTCTAAATATGACTTTAAGACAACATCCGCGCTTGCAAATTATAATGTGAGATATTACAGATACAAACTAAGAGCTGTATGTATAGCAGTATGTATATAAGGTTAATGTTTTATCTATTTTTTAATTGAAAAACTTGATACACTTTGTTGCATATGACACTTAGAACCATCGTTGTTATTTTATAATGGAACTGATTTGCAAATATCTATGAATCGCATTAATTGGAAGCTGGAAAATGATTCAGAATGATATTTGCATGTGAATAATTTATCAAATTTGATCATACTTGAAATTCTAGAGATCCCCACTGTGGGAGAGTTCTTTAGATTTCCCCAAAACATCAAGTACTAGTTCTAAGCCCAGGAAACGCTCTCGAAAGCTTTTCAAATTAATATTAAGGTCTTTAAATGCAATCGAGGTTAAAGAAATACGTTTAAACTGAACTGTAAATTATTGAAGCATGTGTGATTAAACAGTGAATGAAATTATACTTTCTTTTTTTTAAATACTTTTTCAAGAATCAACTTGTGTGTTTTTTTAATTAGCGCTTAATCATTTCTGAATGCGCATTGTGATATTTTGATTTTAACATAATTGTGTATTGTGCGAAAATATTCAATGTGAAACAATGATCTGTCCATATTTGTGATTGCAATTTGTCTGAATAATTGAAATAAATAAAAATGTTTTTGTGTTGGAAAATAAATACCAAACAATAATTATGCAATCGAGTATTCGTTTTTTGTCAAACACAATGAATCGTAGTGAGATAACTGACATTTTCCGAAGCTAAGATTTACTCGGACTGTAAAATCAATTGCTTTAGCTTATAGTATTTCAAATTAACTTAATTTAGCGCATCTTATTTCAAAATTCGCTTTGTTATGTGTTAGATTTGATATTGATAAAAAAAATCGAAAAGATTCATTAACATTTCTACTAAAGGGTGTGTGTGTGTGTGCCGTCTAACCTAAAAGATGCATCATTAGCAACATTGTGTGTTAAGCTTGAAAGGTCATCTTTCATAACGTAAGTGACAGGGCGGCATCGGAATAAATAATTTCAACGGTAAAAATGAATAAGAATGCATTAATAGTAATGCAAGATCGATAGGATGAAAAATTGCAACGTGCATGTAGTGACACGTCCTAGTTCCATATATTTTCAGGACAAAATTGCGGTCGAAAGTAATGTTGGTAATTAAAATCGTGATGTTCTAATTTTGAATCAATCCCCTTAATTGTAGATTCACATTGGCTACAAACTTCAGAAAAAGGAAACAGAATGAACAGTCAAGTAAACACAACATACATAACAACAATACGATCGTTCGTTAACAGCACCACCGAAAATACAATAATGATACGTGAACATGAATATTGTTAATGTGAAGTTATTATAACTTCTTACCCATATGCTTTCCGCAGCAAAAATAAATATAAAATCAAAAATGTATATTCAAATACATGTATATCACAATAAACTGTATAATTCATTATTATCAAGCAACTGATGTAGCATCTTATGTCTTTCACGAGGGCGACATTAAATTGTTTAGCTGTTAAATTGAGTACATGTACGAGCAATATGCATTTTTCTAAAGATAATTAAACGTGTTTAGGCTGTTCAGTATTCACCGGTTAAAATTTTAGGCTAACCGGTTAATCACTTTTATATCCTGATTCACCCAAGTTACCATTCGTGTACACGTGATTCTATTTAAGAAGCGATACTGTATATCGGGAATGGTATGTGCGAGACTGACTCTTATTCACTGTGTGATTGCATGCACTATTTAAAACATTTAAGTTTAGATTGTCACTTATTTTCTCTGCCGCTTCAATTTTAGGATCAATGAAGTTTGTTATTGACTTGTAGAAGACATTTTCAGCACATGCCATCGCATATTAATTGCATAATTGCGTATTCGTTACATATACTGACCATATTTCATGGAAACAGCGGATTCAGAAAAAATAATGTTAAAGAGCAATTCGGTGTAAAAATAATGCACTATTGTGATAACATGGTTTGAATACCGTAATGTGTTCGATGTTCGGTGTTATCGATTATAATTAGCCGAAAAGCGGCCGGCAGTAGTACATCATCTGTATTAACCTAAAATATTCCTCCTGTGCATCATAATCAGCAGAAACATAATCGTCATCATTATCATCACTACCTGCATCATCTTCACAATCACCAAATACCTGAATCTTTGTCGTCTTCATCCTTTTATCGCAATGATCATCGTAACCACTATCATCCTAACCATCATGTCACGTTCATTATTTTCGTCATATTACACAATATATACATCATATGAGAATGTGTATATGAGAAATTAAATACATATCGTGTACGCATATAATCTGATGAAGTCGAAGATAATGAGAAAGACGGTAACGATGATGAATATCATATAAAAACGACGGTGATAATGCAGATAATATTATGGCTGTGGTGCTGCTGCGGCAACGGCTGCTGCTGCTGTTGATGATGATAATTATTATGATAATGACGATGCTACTGCTGATGATAATGACGATGATGGTGATACTGCTGCTGCTGTTGTTGTTGTTACTACTGCTACTGATGATGATGACGATGACGATGATGATGATGATGATGATGATGATGATGATGATGATGATGATGATGATGATGATGATGATGATGATGATGATGATGATGACGACGACGACGACGATGATGATGATGATGATGATGATGATGATGATGATGATGATGATGATGATGATGATGATGATGATGATGATGATGATGATGATGATGATGATGATGATGATGATGATGATGATGATGATGATGATGATGATGATGATGATGATGATATGATGATGATGATGATGATGATGATGATGATGATGATGATGATGATGATGATGATGATGATGATGATGATGATGATGATGATGATGATGATGATGATGATGATGATAATGATGATAATGATGATGCTAATGATGATGCTAATGATGATAATAATGATGATGTTTATAAAGATGATAATTTTGACGATCAATTTTATTATATTAATTTAGGTTGATGATAGTGATGATCATGATGATGATGATGATGATGATGATGATGATAAATTATGAAGATGGCGGTCATATAAAACGATGCTGAGGAAAAAAATAATAATGATGATAATAATGATGATGTTTATAAAGATGATAAACTTGACGATCAATTTAAAATTTTATTATATTTATTGATGATGATGATGATGATGATGATGATGATGATGATGATGATGATGATGATGATGATGATGATGATGATGATGATGATGATGATGATGATGATGATGATGATGATGATGATGATGATCCTAAATGGCCATCATCAATCATGAGATTTGATGATCTGTATATATTTTTCAACGCAACGGCCTGAGTCTTAACTTTCCTGGTTTGAATCTCAAACGCGAAAGACGAGAATGTAGGTAATGGTTGACCAGAGGATGATCGAACTTGCACCCCTGAGTAACGGCGCCCGAGCGTATGTAATTAACCGTCCGATCCACTCATATTAACATATATCTAGGTATATTTACATCAATCATGGGACATAAGTGTGATGCATTGATTTGGTCACCTATATGCGTTGAATAGCACATCATGTGAACGTGTTTACTCACGTTAATTCGTCGACGTGCATATGCGGCGCAACAAATGAATACAGTTTATGATTTTTCTGTAATTAAGTGTGTCAGATGAAACTGACCAAACAAATCGTGTACGTGAAACATAAACCAGTAAAGACATTCAACCTTCTTAATTCTTTACTGATATACAATGTTTGTATTACAGATGATCTGATCTGCTTTAAAAACATAACCATGAACATGTTTGACATGCCCTAGTGAATTTACATAAGATCGCATTTCAAATACTCCAGTCATTTTGCAGCTGATAAGTTTGCATACATCCCACGACCGATAAGGCGACCGAGGAATACATCACCACGTTCTAAACTATAACATTGTCCGAAAGGACGTCCGAATAAATGACAAGAAAGTCGTGAGGTTTTCTTTCAGCCAACAATAACCTAAATTCTAGATTCTCAATGAATGGCTTGACCGAATTAGTTATGATTCAAGTACACCTTATCTCAATTGAGGAACATGTAAATATTTAATTGCAAGTGAAACAAATACCGTCATTACAAACGTACTCAATGTATTGTTTCTAGACTATTAGGTTTGTAATGTATCTACAGTATAAGTAAATCAATTATTTAGTTCTAACAAACGCACCTAAACATCCTATGCCACCTATGATTATACTGTATTAAAGCAGGTCACACTTTGTATGAACTGTATTCAACTGTTTCAATTGCTATTGCATTCCGGGCCCAAGGGTTTACAGTTATAATTATATATTATATGTTACAGCTGCTACTGGAACAACATTTATATGCACTTTAACGAAACTCCGTGATACATTTTCATCAGTCGTATTCAAACGTATGTTTATAAGAGATTTCGCTATTGACCTTTGGAAAGGTTCATTAGTCCCTGATCGCAATTTTCAATGAGGCCAAAAATAAAATGGTGTTTGCATAGCCTTCCCGATTGACCCCGACTCAAACATGTTTTGGGATTCAACGGTAGTTAAAAAAGTCTGATTACATTTAAAAATGGTAATACAATTCTTTGTTTAAAGGGGCCTTGTCACAGAATTTGGCATGTATTGAAGTTCGTCATTAAATGCATTACATTGATTATGTAAACGTTGGATCTTAAAAGCTCCAGTAACAAAACAAGAAAACAAATTAAAAAACGAAAAAAGTACTCCTCCACTGACCCCTGGAGTCCTAGAGTAAAAATCTACCACTTAGACAACTCGGCCATCTCTGTCATAAAATGAAAGATGTTTTTTTTATATTTTATATAAGCAAACCTCGTATTTTCACAAAATATAACGACAACAACAGAACTCTCAAAATTAATAAATCGTTGCAACGCTTTATAATTTTCAGGTTTTTAAATCGTCAAAAGATGCATATAATGGCTATATTAGACCATGGTGACTGTTCAGTATTACTGTTTCCTCACAAATATCAAAACTAAAACGAAAACTTGCGAATCTGAAACAACTTTGTTTAATTTTGTCAATTTACCAAAACGTTAAAAAGTCCCTTTAAATATCGACCATACCGTGGTTCCAGGCGCTTTTTTACCACACAGTAAATCCCCTATACCTGTTGCGAGGATAAGCATGCAATACGTGAGCTTATTTTGTCTACATAAAACATTTTGTTTCCGTACTTGTTTATGTTAAAAAGTTATAAAGTAAATTCATGTTAATTGCAACAACATGCAATTTATTTTTTATTTAAATTATGTAATGAAAACTTAACATAATTACACAATTCCCACACTATATATATATATATATATATTTTTTTTTTATTTTTTTTTTTTTAATTATACCTTAAATTGTCAAAACTAGTTTACATCAACCTAAATGCTAGGGTTATAACCATAGTGCATCAGTATGTATATAAAGTAATAGTTGAATGACATTTTAACTTTGTCTGATCAACTTTAATCGATGATTAACGCTCCGTCATTTTCACTTAAACTCGTCGGTAGTTAAAAAATCTTGAATAATCTCAAATTTCCGGTCTTTTAGTTCAAAGATATGTAAATAAACATCCGCATCGATACCAAACAAATCGTTTACGTGGGCAATTGTTCATTTTTAGTGAATCTTCAAAAAAACAAATTGTAATGGTACATAAATGTCCTTCCCGTCTCTGATGTACATGGATCAGGAAGGTAAACAAACACTTTTTTTAAATTTCGGCCTAACGGCCTCTTTTGTTATCTCAAGTGTGTGACGACATATGAAAATTCGACGCCTTCACTTTTTCAAACGATCTACAAGATGATCATTTCAGAAAGGGTTGTAATACGTGACCAAATAATCGTTCAGTATTAAAGACAGTCATACGAAGCCATTTTTTATATTCTAGCATGTTAAGTCTATCATTCGAGATAGCAATATTGTATTACGCTACTGCATCATAAATATACCATGTTCTGACAACGATGCTCCGTACCGCAGCTGCTTGTTGTCTTATCGCGACTTCCCTAATTCCAAACTATACCACTTTTATATCTATCTATAGGATGATATCTACACTTTTCTGTTCATTTTGTATGATATCTTATATCGTTTTCCCATAAATAAAATTGGTGCATAGATCTATTTAAATTTGATTTAAATGTTTGGTATCAATATGAAGATGTACGTGTACGAAATAAGACAACACCCTCTTTATTTGCCCTTAATTGTTATAGTGGTTCATAGCCTCGCACATTTGATAACAACGGAAGCTATGATATGTGTTATGTTAAAGAAAACAAGTTAAAGTTACAAACAAACTTGTATTGTTTAAGTTTATGGCCCTATCTTTCCAACCATGTATTTGGAAAGTAGCTTGCCATTCTGAAAATTTACGTCGATGATTGAACCATGTATTCAGAACAAAGAAATAGTGCACGTGCGCACTAGTAACCTCAAATGTGACGTGGCCAATGACGGATGTTCCGTTTAAAATAGAATCAGCAATATATTAATAACAAACTCTGTCAATTATTCATCTCTGAATTTTTGTATCCAAATATATCAAACACACTTATAGAATACTAGATAATAAGCATATTATTCACATAACATTTATTTAGGCAACAGTACAATAACTAGGATACAATGTATAAGGTACACCTTTGTGTTGAATGAGAATGCTTCCTTTGACTGAAAAATGACTGATCACTCTACATAAGCATTTTTTACTAACGACATTGTTGAATAACTCTTATCAATTGAATTACACCCCCTTACCAAGCTCACTTTGAAATTGATATTTATGACGCTTAAAGACTGGTTTATTCCATTTCGTTAACTAAGTGAACGTGTGACCGTAAGGTTTCTTATTAGAAGACGTCTGTAAGTCTGTCTGTGGCGTTCTCGTTTAGGCCATTCCCATTCCGCAATCAAAAGTGAAACACTACAGTGAAATGCCCCTAATGAATATAATGGCGGTACGTGTGTTTACTTCATTATTCAGTATTGTTATTATGCACATATGCTTTATTTATAGTAGCTACATGAAAAACTTTGAATTTAATTTTTCAGACTAACATAGTTGTGGACGGTAGAAATGGTGGGGGGTAGACCCTTTTCATATCAGACAAAGACAATAACAGGCAAACACCGAACACAAATATTATTTACTATTACAGGAATTGAGTCTGCACATTGTCGCATATACATGAGCAAATGTATGTGTATATGCCTTTATATGAAAACATTACCTTAAATTAAAAAGTATAAAACGAGATGGTTAAACGACCGCTACGATATCACTAATGAATATTCCGAAAGCACATCTTCGAGCAATCGCATCACAATTACCTAACTTTTCGATTTCATTAGGTAATAGACACTTGCATTGTGACGATATCGACATCTCGCAACATTTCAATCAAATTCTCATCTAAATATCGATCGACCAATCAGCGATCAGCGATTTATTAAATCGTTTGCGTCGATTTCTTGCCTGTCAGTCATAACATGTTATTTCAGAAAGTTAAAATGTGTTGTTTTTTACCTTCAATTATTATCATTTATTGATGGCCTATTATCTATGTTTATATATTAAATTTCAAATTAATATCATTCATAATGTCATAACATTACGGTACCCGCTTAACGTATTTAACTTAATAAGAAATCCCAGTTATAAAACGCTTGTTCGCGTTAGATACATTTGAAAACAATGTTCTGTTAATATTTTCGTAAATGACATCGGTAAATACCATTGTAAAAAATTTATTTCTTACCATTACCACATTTACAGGTAGTATCATAGGGGATTGCGTCACCATCGCAAACGTCTGAGAGCGTCTTAGTGCCAAAGTACCCATTACAGATGCTAATCTTACTTAAAACCAAATAATTGTTGCATTTGCAAATAAATAACAACTCAGAAAATGTTTATCAAAATCACCCAGAATTTCGCGTAATCTATAGCAATAGACGCCTCTTAAAGTTAGCTAGTCTAGCTTTCCTGACCGCTAGGTAGACTGGAAGACACTTACTCTGGTCAATCTGCCATATGGCCATTGTCCTTTTTAAAATTGTTTAGTTGTGCTACAGGGGATATAGCTTTTCAAAGACAAGATTGGGCCTTTAAGTACCCGGTTCGAAAGCACCAAGTACAAAGAACCCCGATTTAACATTTCAATATAAAGAAACGTAAGTGTGATATGGTTGAGCGGGAGATCATTCTTGCGACCCTGAGTTATAGCGTTCGTGTATTTCCATAAGACCACTGATCCACTCATATTAACATCTTGTGTAGGTATATTTATATCGTTAATATGGTTCAATTATGCTTGCTGCATTATTCTGGTCCCGTTTATGGGTTGAACAACACCACATGTGAACGTGTTTGCTGACGTGAAATCGTTGACATGCATATGCAGCATAACAAATGAAGACGGTTTGAGCTTCATTTGATATCAATTGTGTTTCATGAATTATGAAATTGTTACGTGCAGCATGAACAAGCACTTAGAATTAATTATTCTTAACTGACATACAATAATTTTCGGTTACAGGTAACCGGCGTCTTCATCGTATTCCGGCGTCTTCGTCGTATTTCTCCCACCATGTGTTCACGGATTTCTTCTGGACACATGCTCTGATCCTTGCTCGTACGGCAGCAATTACATCAGTTGTACAAATGAAAACCTTACCTCAATCCCTGTATTCAACTTGACACGTTACACCGATGTTTGCTTAAATTACATTTATTTGAGTTCCAACAAACTTACGATGCAACGATGCATTTGCGCAGTTGAGCTCCCTGAACTGTTCATATACTATTCGGCTTGACCATAACGATATGTCTCAAATAAACGAATACGCTTTCCGCGGAATTGAAGCCCATATCGACGGATTATATTTAGATACAAATAGTCTTCACTCGCTACCAGAGGCTCTAGGTTCGATTATTAATCTTAAAGCGTTATATCTGTATGGAAACCCAATTGTTTCATTGAATCCGTCAGTCATGGCTAAACTTGGACGTTCTGTAAAAGACTTTTCTGTCAGTTTGGCATCCTTTCAGCAGTGGCCGCGCGAACTTCATTTCTTAAATTAACTACAAGAACTTGTGCTGTACGATATACATTTTCAGAGTTTGGATTCAGATGCATTTCATGGACTAACACATCTGGATTATTTGACAATAAGGCGCTCTAATTAAAAAAAAATCCCAAATGCAATATGTGTTCTTTCAGCACTTTACAAATTAGATTTACATGGCAACTATTTCTTTAATGAAAGCAAATCAGACGTCTTTGAACCATGTAATCCAATACTCGGCACGCCAGGTGTTAGAATTATAAATTATTCAGATAATCGTGTGGATTACTTTCCGAACATTTTTACAATGTTTCCACGTGTTCTCACTCTTTCTATGTACAACAACAGCATGAGGTTTATGGATGAAGACATGTTTGAAGAAAATGTGTATGTTGAGAGCCTTCATCTGCATACGAACCAGTTCAGACGAATACCCAATGGCTTGAATATCTTTAAAAAACTTATTATATTACTACGTCAACGACATTTGATAGAAAACGTAGATGACAATGACCTTATTGGATTACGCAGTTTGACCATCATTAATCTAGCACACAATCCAATCCAGTTCATCACGAACAAGGCATTTCAAAGCAACATACATCTCACCACCGTAGATTTGTCTCACACCTTTCTGACCAGCATACCTGCCGCCGTTACCATGTTACCGGCTCTACAGACTTAAGGTCTAGAAGCAAATTACATCGAATGCACGTGCGACCTGGCCAGTCTGAAGAATTGGAATGTGTCTTCCATACAAATACTCGGACTATGTTACCTAACAAATAAACCAATTGTGACGTTTATCAAGACATACATCGACGCGGGTAAGTGCTAACCCGTGCAAAAACGATGACAGCCTACAACAGATTCTGGAGATTATTTGAAAACAATCATCCGCACTTGGAAATTATAATGTGACATATAAAAGTTACAAACAAAAAACTTTATGCATAGCAGTATGTAAATACGAATATTGTTTTATATTTTGTATGGACAACTTGATTCACTTTGTTTAATGTGACACTAATAACCATAACTGTTATGTTTGCAAGCTTGGAATAACTTAAATGCAACTTATGAGCAAAACTCTGATTCGCATTCGTTGGAAGATGGAAATGATTCAGAATGAAATTAAACTGTACATAATTCCGTTATATTCATAATACTGAAAAGCATATTAACGCATGTGTGATGCAACGCGGAAAGGAACTATACTTTATTTTTATTAAGTTTTTTCCATAAACAAATTGCGGTTAAAACTGGAGCTTTTCATTTCTGAAAGCAAATTGATATATTCATTTTACATTAATTGTGTAGTATGACAATTACTAATCAGTGTGTAACAATGATCTGTGTACATCTGTGTTTGCAAAATGTCTGAATTGCAATAAATAAATCTGTACAGGTTTGAGAAAATAAATAACAATAATTATGCAATCGAGTATTGTTTTCTTTTTTTTTCAAATACTACGAAATCCGAAGCTGAATACACCCTTTTTTATGGAGTGATTTTAAATCATTTAAAAGATGGCTTTAAAGCGTTTCACAGACAGTTACCTATTTGCTGCATCTTATACAGCATTGCGTGTACAGCATCGAAACTTTGATGATAACCATAAATCAAGTGAAACAAATATTCGAGTTAACGCAATGTGTTATCACATAAAATAATAGTATTTGAAATTATTATAAGAAGACAATTCACAGACAATACTTGTAATTTACATATAAGAAACTAATACAATAATTACAGCAATAATTAGACAATCTGCGTATACAATATCACACAAAAAAATCACGTTGATACAAAACGTTAAAAAAGTTATCAATCTCCTCAGATTGTGTTCGGCGTAGATGACTGATATGACTATTTACCAAGGTTTATTGAGATAAGTACGCAGCGAGAGAATTAAATTACACATAAAGTTGCGCACAAGTTCTAAATTTTAGGAAATGCAAACGTAAACAAAAAATTGTTTAAGGTCAATCATTTACTGTTGCATAAGGGTCAACCTGTACATAATTATTGTTATCGGTTATAACAAACCGGTATACATATTCAAAAACGAACAAATTAGAACGGTGGATAATATTCAATACCACTTTTCATTGCGTGCATGTTGTTTTCATTAAAATAATCAAGTCACTATTTTAATTAGCCTACATACATACTATAAATAGCAATAACGGAGCTCCCATATATTTTTTCGGAACTCAGAGAGTACTGGGGTTTAGCTAATTTACATGTGATACATATCAAGTTTACCTTAAGCCCCGGGATTGTAAATTGTCATTCATATGAATATAATAACTAATTTTACGCCAATATGCGACATTAATGTGACACAAGCGTAGATAATAGTAAAGGGTTGTTTGTACCTAGTGATAGGTCGAGTTCGGAATAATGTGTATTCACTGGACTCTGGTCGATCAAAACGTACACATGTCTTTTGAATTCGCGTGCCGTCTTGCTTTTTATAGTGTTCAGTGGTGAAATGATATTTTTAAACTCACCCTACAATTTAAGCTACATTGTAATTCTTGTGTTTCACTTCTTTATATTGTGGGTTCACGAACGAACTATTTATCACATGCTATACCCTGTTCCGCATGTAATACAACCATTACATATTTTTTGTATATTACACATGTATAATACAACATTTTAAGCGTTTTCATTTGCTTAGTTTTCGTTTATTGACCAATCGCATTTTGTTTTTTTGCTGAAATGACGTTGCAACTTCAAATGACGTCACGAAAAGTAAACAACATTCGGGATTTATCATAATGTTTGCGTAAATATTTATTTAATTTGCTTTTTTAAAAGCATGTGATAAAAAAGATCTGACACTCGTTGTCATATCATACCATATTTTATTAAACTCGTCCAGGAAATTCGTAAGTAAGCGAGCTTTACTAACAAAATTGATGAACTCGTTTAATAAAATATGGTATGATATGACAACTCATGCCAGATCCTATATTTATAATTGTGTCTTTAAAAAATATTTTTAGTAAAAGTTTTTTTTAATTTGTGTTGTTTTTTCCGTTTAATATAGTGCATTTTCCTCGTCAATAGGTATGTGTGGGTTGAGGGCATCTCACTTCATACCGTACAAGGTTTTACAAGTTATATATTCATATTGTAACACATTTCAGACATTTAATAATCGATAGCTTTTTCATTATAATCTTAATCCTATTTTAACATATAAATAACAATACATTATTTTGTATCACAACTACTGGAGAACAGGTAACAATGGTTCCCATTCTTTACTTTTACACGAATCATGCACATTCGTTTAGTACATGAGAGTGCAAGAAAAGGGTGTAGTTTTGTTTATTTTACAATAATGAATTAACATTTTTAGCAAAACAAATATCAAGTTTTAAGATACATTTAGTTTAAACATATGTATTTCAAACAATACATATTGTTATACATCGAATAACCTACACCATTTATACAGTTAACATGTTTGAATAGGATGGGAACGAAAGACAATGTCTTTTATAGCTCTTCTCCTAATACAAATACAATTACATGTTGTTTGATGAACGTAGTTGATTTTTTATGATTACACAATAATATTGGCATGCAAAAAAGAAAGAGAAACTCTGAGTATAGAGTTTCATTTAATAAAATGAAAACAAACATGTGATAGGTTAACAGTTGAAGGGAGAAGGAAAAAGACTGGCAGAGTTAATTGGAAAGAATATAAGAAGTTTTGAAACACATGATTATGGCAAGAGGGGGAAGAAGGTTGAGAGTCGTTCTGTAGCATATTATGAATCAAATCGATTGCTTTTTACAATATATTTGTGTACTGCATCAGCTATTTTAGTTTTTGTTAAGAAGTCACGAGTGTTGTCTCCATATAGAATAATTTCAATGCAGGGGACAGAATATACGGATATTGAGTTAAGTTCGTCGCGGATATGTGCATACTGAGTGCATTCGAGGAAATAATGTGACGTCGTTTCACGACGTGCACACTGACATAACGGGGATGTAATAATATTGCATCTAAAAGATGTTCATTTAAAGTACTACACTTTGCGATCTTTGCGCTAAAGACTGGTGGACAACACTTCGCAATTGTATTCCCAGTAACACAAATAACTCAATTCCGCCTCTTTTTAGGTGTTTTCATGTCCAATGACTGTTCATTGCATGCACATATATCTTTTGTAAAGGAAAAGGCATGGGCACGAGTTCATATAATGCGTCGATTAAAAATAATGCTTGATAAAAAAGCTCTCGAGAAAATATATGTATTATATCATAGTCGGATGACTTGAATTTCTGTGCAAAACTGTTAAAATATTCAGCTTTCAAATTACGTAAAGGTACAACAACCTCATTCCTGACATGACGGAAATTTGACCAATTAGTAATACTGGTAAATTGCTTTGCTTTTCGGTATAGGCGTTTCCGTTTACGAATTTGTTTCTTTATGTTATTGTTTATCCATCGAAGATCTCGAGAACGGATACACACATGTTTGTTCGGAATACATGTACATGTACCTGCAATGTTCAATATTGTTTCAATAACATTAATTGTCGTATTGTAGGATAATCCCCAATGTCGTAACGCCAGATATGTCGATTTAACGTTTTACATCTTGGTTTTGTAAATTTTAATTTAACAAAACCAGGGCAGTGGTACCAAACAGTTTGATCTAAAAAGGGTTCGCCTGTTCCAGAAATAAGTACGGTATTCCGATTGCTTACAAAGATTAAGTCAATTATGGAAGATGAATGTTCAGTATAATGTGTCGGTTCATTAATAAGTTATGATCTTTCTTACCATTTTTTTTTTAATGTTTATTATTAACCAATTATTTTTACGTTTTACCTTTTGTCTTAATTCACAAAAGAAGCTTTAATTTTCTTCCGTAGTAGGTTTGCAGTAACAAAGAAAAGTTATTGATTAATTTGTTTAATGATATTCTCGTGTGAATTTAGTAGAATAAAGTGTGGGTTAACTAGTTTTGGGATGCAGAACATTTTTCTAATTGTGATCCTTTCTTGTTTCTTAATATTATATTTATTAAAAAAAGCTTCCAGAATAGTAATGTCTACTATTTGTAGATGTATAACTTACGTAAATTGCATATATCTTTCGTACTTGGAGTTTCAAATTAATTTCTTACGTTATAGTTTTGCAATTAACGCGCTTTAGTGCACCTAATGTAAAAAATTGCATTTTGTTTTATTTATTGTAAGACCAATATTAATACAAACCTTTCAAAAACATTTGTTTAGAATTTCAAATTAAGTTGGTGTTCCGTCTATCCTAAAATATGCATCATCAGCAAACATGTATTGTGTGTTTACCATACAATGTCATCTTACATTACATGAGTTACGGGTCTTCATTCGGATTCATGATTTCAACAATAAATATAAATTAGATTTCACTCGTCATATTTCTGCAGGATCGTAATGATAAAAAATGTCAATTTGCACATCGTGAGCTTTAGAAATGTCCTACTTCGCCTTCTTTACAGGGCATGCTTGAGGTCCAAATTATTGTCATTAATAACAGTCGTGATGTTCTGATTCGCACCCAATCATTTAAATGGTAGATTCACATTGACTGGTTTGATAAGGTTTGGTTACACACTTCAGAAAATAACAACGATGTGAACAAATAAACCCAATATTAATTTAAGCTAAACGACGCGATCGTAAACGGCGCCACCAAAAACATAATGAGTATACGTGAAAATGATCATTGTTAATCTGTATTTTTTAGAACGCCTTACTCATATGCTTTACGATGGAAAAAAACATTAAATAAAGTTTATAATATTTTTTATAATACATCAATTTATTTATAAGTACTTGAAGGTCATATGAATCCTTTAATGGAATCAGGAAGCAGTGATTAACACACGTGTTTTATGTTGTATTTATCATACTTATTTAGGATATTTTCAGTTTGATTTTGAATACCTATTTAAACTTACTCATAATAAATTAATTCAACAGCTAAGTAAATATAGTATATATCTAATAAAATGGCTTATGTCAGCATTGTATCGAGTAATCGAGGTATATTTTTGTAAACGTATTATTGTCATCAATAACAAATTAATGCAAGTTATAACGCAGTAGTCGTTGCAAAAATATTAATATTGGACAAATATTTGATTTATATTGATTTGATAAATAAACGGTAGTAATGAAAATAATTCCCGCATAATTCTAGTGATTACCTGCTCTTTCGATGAGTGATAATACAGGCACCCGCCGACACTCAAAAGCTACGTGACACGCCGTGTACTGGTTTGTGAATTGATCAACTTGGTGATGAATAAAATAAAACAACAAATCAGGAAAATAATATAAAACTTTTTTAAATTCTATCAAAACATACACGATCTAGGAAATAAATGTAGATTTTAGCTGTATGCATAATATTATGATAGTTCAATATTACCATATTAAGATATTATAATGTTATACTTTTTAAGCTGGGTTTCGGTTGAAAAATAATGTTTTCGGTCATCACTTTGAAACAGTGTCTCTGTCGTTATCGTTATTTTATGCAGACAAATGAAAACTTCTAACCTTGACATTTCCAAAGTTATCAAGAAGCGGTACTTATCACAAATCTTAATGCTGTAGTTTATATTTGGTTACAAAACGAGGTCTAGCATTCGTTGCAAGAGAAGCTCTTACTATTTGAGAACAATCGACATTAGACACCAGTGTCGGTCGGTCCTAAAGTGAGCTTTTTCATAAAACCATGCATCAGAGCGGTGAACGATAACATGTAAATTCCATATGTTAAGAGGGACAATCTCTACATAAGATACACGTCTTAAAAATAAAAACTAGGACGGGATAGTTATATTTTTGGATCAGGACTTAGTGCAAGACAGTTGTGAAGCAGATATATGTCGTACGTTACGCGCGTACCTTCACGTTCAGTTTTTGCAAGAGACAACGGAGCTTTGCAACAATAATGGTCTTTGTTATATGCTTGTAGACATTTTCAGTAGGAGAACATAATTGCGTCGTCGTCTTATATTCTGAACGTGTTGCAATTGGACAGCGGTAACAGATATAAAAACAAATATAAGAGCACTTTGGTGTGAACAGTTTCAGTGTTAACATTATCGCCATCGTGATCGCTATAATAAAATAATCATTTTATTACATATTATATTATACTATGTTTATCACGTATTCAGTATTAGCACCAGTTATTGCTGCTGACGGAACATCGCGTTTTATAACAAGATAATAAGAAAATCATTGCATAATTGCTTAGACGATTTGAAGTATTATAATGAGAAACTAACGCTGGGTAATGTAAACTTGTATTGTTTCTCGTATTAATCGAGCCTCGCACTAAAAAACTGAGCTTAATGTGTTTGCCTTGAAATCGTCCGAGATCAGCCTGCGCAGTCACCATAGTCACCTTAAGGACAACACTTTCCGCTGCACTGATGTTTCGTTGTTGAAAAGAAGCCACTTCTAAACCTAATCTATGCCAGGCGAAAAGTTTCGTCCCTGATAAGCCCATGCGGACTACAGAGTCTTTTATCGGCGATATTTTGTGCACATGGAATAAGCCCGTTTTTTTAGCGAAAGACCACTTGAATAGTTTATTCGATTGTTTAGGTCATATTATTGTTGTGTGTTTTTTCCGTTAATCGATATAGCCGAGTTAAAACATGTAAGTTAGTGTTAGTTTGTTTATTTCAATTCAATTAATTTGGTATAGGTGATCAATACATGCAACACAACGTTTTTTGAACGGTTACATTCTCTGTGCGGATAAATTGATACCTGTGACCAAACATGAAGAATATCGTGTTTTGAATCAGTGACGAGGTCGGCTTTAAATATGGTGTTTATTTGATTTCAATGGTTTCAAAATTAAAATTAGTCCCATTAAGTAGTGCTGGAATGTAACATTCACGTATACCAGTGCGCTAATACATGTACATGTAGTTAGCTCCGATAATGTCCTTGTTCGTTTACTATTCTCGAAGAACAAAAAGTACGTCCGAACAAAGATGAAACAATCGTGATGTTCTTGAGAAGGCAACAATATCCTAAATTCTAGATTTTCAATGACTGATTTGATGAAATTGGTATGATTTAAGGACACCTGATCTCAATTAAGAGACATGGTTATATTTAGCAAATGAAACAGACTTGCCTTAGACTAGATTTTATTCGGCCCTGTGTAAACTCTTGCAACAAGAGGCTAGTAGTTAAAGTGACAGAAGGTCGCTTATCTGAGTTTAATATATATCAACATTTAACTGGTCGAAAGTTTCCACTTGTGTTCACAATCTTTTTATAGTTAATATATTTGTAATACGAAGGAAGAAATGAATTACTTTTTCCACTCGAACGAGACATAGTGTCAACGCTTTGCGGGTTGAGCTTGTGACCAAGATTTCGAGTCAGTAATTAATGATTATGACCCTCGTTCGAACTAGATGTTGTATAAAATCTGCTTTAAACAAATGAATTTAAACTCTACGTGGGTAGATAACATATATATATTTCCAATATAACCAAAAGAAAGATAATATATTAACCATATATGGAAACAATTATTTTAGACTTATCAAGTCGGGTAACATTAATAAGTTAAATTATACACAACACAAGAACACAAGAACAACTGTATTTGAAGATAACATGATACTATACGGATTACAGTATTGTTGATCGCTGTTGTAGGGTGAAAACAATGCACTTATTATCATTGTCTGTGTAGCTTAATTAAACCATGATTTCGTGGAATATAACAAACCCAATAATGGCTAATAGGTAAATATGTGCATACATTTTCATATGTTCATTGAAAGTGGAAACAATTGCATATACATACAAACGTCATTAACTGTAATGCTCTACAGTATAAGATAAGCAGCTGTTCAGTTCTTACTGACGCGCCTACACATTCTTATCCATTTATGATAATGCTGTTTAAAAGCAGTTCACTGTTTTTATGACCGATATTCAGTGCTTCAGTCCGGGCGAAAAGGTCTAATTATCTGCACCCGCAGCTACAAGTACAACACAGTTATGCAATAGAGCTGTTCATAGTTTTATTGTTACTGGACAAAGCCTTCTTTTAATCTATGTTTAGTCCTACTCATTGCTTTAAGTTCAGTTCCACTTTATATACACATGAACGCGAACGCGACGAAATATTGAATTACCGAGTGCTGCATTCGAAATTAGCGGTAACTGTTTAGGATGGACAAAAATGCTCCCTCGTGATACGTTTTCGACTTTCACCATTCGTAAAAACCCATGTTTACAAGAGATTCTACAACTTACCTTTGGAAAAGTACACGAGTGTCACAACATTGAAGTATGGCCCCTTTTGTTATCTTACTTGTGTGACGATGTATGGAAACTTGGCGCCTTGACATTTCCAAACGATCTATGAGCGATGCATTTTCTAACATGCGTTGGTTTATGTTATTTCAACTTGTAAAACGAGGTCAAGCAATCGTGGTAAGGTGGCGTTCTTAAAGCATTTTAGAACTTTCGACATTTTTGGGATGAGGCGCCAATTGGTTTTTGCAAATGAGCTCCTATGCATCAGCGTGGTGTACGAGCATATATGCACGAGTTAATAAGTTCTTAGCGACACTCCCTAGAAAATGAGCACATGTACATACTTTTATAAGAAAATCTAGCACGATATTGTGCTTTTGGTGGTTCAGAAGCAGTTGCAAGTAGGTTAGAAAGCAGCTTAACTCCATACATAACGTGCTAACCGGCATATTCAAAAGTTGAAAGGGACAACTAAAACATTAAAACGGTTTGGTGATTGACTGGTAGTAGACGTGTTCATGAGTTGCACTCTAATCCATCTTCATCACATATATTTAATCAGGTACTTTGCATCAGCGATTGAAGAAAATGGGCGTGTTGTACCTCGCTTTGTTGTCACCGGAAGGCAAATTGGTGCAACAATAACTTAGGTATTGAAATCCATAATGCGTTCGATCTTAGGTATTATCGATCATAACAAAAACGTGATCTGCATTGATATATCATAATAATCCTCGCCCCCCGTATTTGAAAGTAGCTTTTCATTTCGAATATTGACGTCGAATATTGCATACTTTATATGGAGCAAAACGTAACATCATAATGTCACCTATACCAATGACGGGACATTTAAATATAAAATCAACAAGAGATTTATTGCAATGTATGTCATTATTTTATCTTGCTTTTGTATCCAAATATTAACGATCGAACACACCACTCCACTCAAGCATCGGCTCAATTGTGTTTATACACATCAATTTTATTTGAACACAAGTTGAATAACCAGCTTACAATGTGTTAAGTCCACCTATATATTGAGTACGAAGCTTTAATTCTCGAATATATGTCTGATCAATTTACAAAAAACAGTTTTTGTTTACGGCAATGTGTTATTAACCTTATCATGAACCCTTATATTGAAACCATTTTAATATCTCCCTTACACGATTGCCGTGAACTTGATATGTGTAACGCTTTGAGACTGGTTCCTTCCGTTAGGTATGTTTGATTAAAGTGTTACAGTCTCTTATTAGATGGCATCTATATATCTTAATTTCGCGTTCTAGTTTAGTTCATATTCATTTCGGGCTCAAAAAGAAACATTTAAGCAAAATGCCTCAAAGGAATTTTATGGTGGTAAGTGTTTTTTTAATAGTGTGTGTCATTAACTTCGATTTTCTTGACCTAAATTAACATATTATTAAAGATGTATGGCATGATAAGAGTGTTTTGAGATTTTAAGATAAATATGATAAAGTCACAATAAGGTTATGCTGCGAGCAAACGAGCCGTTAAGAAGCTTCTGGACAAAGGCTCCTGAGAATCGTTAATTTGGCGATGCAAAACGCACATAACAGTAGAAGCTTATATGTGATAAAATGTGCAATTTGAATTCATTTTTAAAAAGTACCTCAACAGTCAATTGTTTAACCCATTAATGCCTAGTGGACTCTCCCATTCTTCTAAATTGGATCAATTTATTTCCAAAACTAGGGATGTCTAGTATATTTTTTTCTATATTTAGAACATTTCTTACAGAAGTTCCTTTAGGCAAACAGCACAGACCCTGATGAGACGCCGCATCATGCGGCGTCTCATCTGGGTTTACGCTGTTTGTCAATGCCTTTTTTTCTAGACGCTAGGCATAAATGGGTTAACATGATGATTATGTTGTTGGTCGTTTGTTGTTATTGCTCAAAATATGAAAATAGAAACATATGCCATCGATTGACGGGAAGACAAGTCCATGTGAAAATATCCAATATGGTCATGCCGATTCGCCAATAAATTATGATGATAAATGATGATGATCGACCCTTAGACAATGTTTTAGTTGGGCTATGGTGCATATTGCTTTCAATATAATTATACAACCTGGTGTCCTTAGGTTTCCGGTTTTTAGCATCAAGTACCAAACACTTCTGTTGAATATATCGTGCGAAAGACAAATAATTCTTATATGGTTGAGCGGAGGATCACACTTGCATCCGTGAGTCAATGCGCTCGTTTCTTGTCCCTTGACCGCTGAACCACTCATATCAACATCTCAATTTTGGATATGTATAGCGTTAATGTGACACAATTGTGATGTTAACCACTTAAACGTGGTCCCTTATATGCGTTTAAAAGCACCGCATACGAATCTTTTTGCTCACGTTTTTTTATCTTACTACATATGCTGCGTGACGAATCATTACAGTTTAATCTTGAAATTAAATATGTTTTATGAAACGTGCAGCATACATGATTAAGGATATTCAGCCTTATTTATCTTACACTTAAATACAATGTTTGTATTACAGATGGCCGTCGTCCTAGTCGTATTTCTCGCATCGCGTGTTCACGGATTTATTTTGGACACAAACTTGGATCCTTGCCAGTACGAGAGCACCGCCATCTATTGTTATAACCAAAACCTTACTTCAATCCCTGTTTTCAACTTGACACGCTATGCAAATGTCTGCATTACTTTAATTAACTTGAGTTCCAACAAACTAACCAGTATTGAAAACGATGCCTTTTTGCAGTTGCGTTACCTGAATTGTTCGTATACTATACAGCTTGGCAAGAACAATATGTCTCAAATTAATGAATACGCTTTTCGCGGAATTGAACCTCATATTGACAGTTTAATGCTAAGTTCAAATAGTCTTCGTTCGCTACCAGAGGCTGTAGGTTCGATTATTAATCTTAAAACGTTATTTCTCCAACGGAACCCAATCATGTCATTGAATCCGTCAGTCATGGCTAAAATTGGAAATTCTTTAATAACCTTTTTTGTCGGAATGGCCTCCTTTCAGCAGTGGCCGAGAGAACTTCGTTTCTTAAATGAACTTTATCAACTTGGGCTAAATGATATACCATTTCAGAGTTGGGATTCAGATGCATTTCATGGACTGACACATGTTGGTTGGTTGGAAATAACAAGCTCTAATTTAACAAAAATCCCAAATGCGGTATGTGCTCTTTCCGCCCTTTATTCAATACACATACGCAACAATTACTTTCTAAATGAAAGCAAATCAGACGTCTTTGAACCATGCAGTCCTATAACCGGAACGCCAAGGCTTGGAATTGTAACTTATACAGACAATCGTGTTGATTATTTTCCAAACATTTTTACAATGTTTCCATCTGTAAATACCGTGTATATGTCTCACAACGATATGCGGTTTATGAATGCAAATAAATTTGAAGATAATTTTATTGTTGAGACGCTTTCTTTACATTCGAACCAATTTAGACGAATTCCCAGTGGCTTTAATATTTTTAGAAATCTTAAGCAATTGGACCTTGGTTCTAATTTTATAGAAAACATTGAGGACAATGATCTTATTGGATTACGCAGCTTAACAAGCATTCAGCTAGCATACAATCCAATCCAGTTCATCGAGAAAAGGGCATTTCAAAACAACATGCAACTCAATTCAGTAGACTTGTCCCATACGTTTTTGACGACCGTACCTGCCGCTGTCACCATCTTACCGGCTCTGAAAACTTTAGGTCTAGAAGCCAATAACATCGAATGCACGTGCGACCTGGCCAGTCTGAAGACTTGGAATGTGTATTCCATGCAAATAAACGGACTATGTTACCTAACAAATGAACCGATTGAGACGTTTATCAAGACCTACATTGACGCGGGTAAGCGCTAACCCGTGCAAAAACGATGGCATTACGTGACCGATTCTGAAGATAACATTTGGACACGCATCCGCGTAATTTGTGTTTAAATCTTAATTTGTTTAGATGTTTGTGTTAACTTTTGCAAATAAGAATGGTAGATATAAAAGGCAACATCGAAACTACATGTATTGCAGTATTTACAAAGGATTATTGTTTTGTGTTTTGTTTGGCCACACTAAATTGTCATTGTTATAATTGCATGCTTGGAATAACTGATATGAAATTGGTTTGTTAATCTCTTTGATTCTCATTTATTGGAAGATGGGAAATGATTTAGAATAAAATTAAAATGTAATTCATTTATAGATATCCATAATACGGTAAAGTATTAAGGCATGTATGATGCACCGATAGATTGAGTTCTACTTTCTGTGTCTCATTTCTTTCTATAAACAAATTGCTGTTTGGTTTTAAATTGGTGCTCTTGTCATTTTGAATGCGCATTGTGATATTTTGATCTAAGCATAATTGTGTATTGGGGTAATTATTATTTAAGGTTAAACAAATCTGTGTACATTTCTGGATGCTTTATGTAATAATTATTGAAATAATAATCAAAATAATAATAATAATGATAATAATTATAATATACAGGTGTTGGAAAATAAATAACAAAAAATAATAATGAAATCGAGTATTCCTTTCTGTTTTCAAATACCAAGTTCCGTTTCGCCAATTATATAACTGAAATTATCCTAAGCTGAATACCACCTTTTATAGTGTATGATTTTAAATCATTCAAAAAGGAGGCTAAAAGCATTTCACAAAGAGTAAACTACAGGCTGTTCGCTAAATGCCGTAACGTTTACAGCCGCGAAACTCATATTTTGTATTGACAAATTCAGTAAAATGTTTATTACCGTGAATTGCTTATACAGTGTTTACCGTTCCAGATTCTTGTTTTCAGATAGCAAAACAAGTTTTTACTGTGAATTACTCATATGTTTGATATTCCAGATTTTTTCTTTTTAAAACATCAAAATCAATCATACATATCATATAAGTTGACAGTACAATCATTTCATAGAAGGAAATGTATATCTTTATATTTATAGAAAAGATGTCCTGAAGTAAATTATCGAATTATAATGATTTTTTCCTTGGCTGCAATGAAGATAATATGTCTTCCAAGTTTTACATGGATGAAGTAATTAATTAAAATGGGGTGATGTGACTGCAACGTGACTAAAAAGCTCATATTTATTTGGCATGTTTGAAATAATTTCATCAAAAATATGTATAAAAACATATGAATTTGCAAAGAACACGTTTAATTCAAAAAGAAGAATGCAAACTTTAAATAGATATTTTAGTATATTTCAATTCTAAAGTAGCTCTCATGCCGACGAACTAAACGTGAATGACGGGCATGTATTTGAATTAATGCTTTATAAGGTAAATGTTTACTAGAAGTCTTTCCCTTTCGGAATAATCAAAATGATTAAAAAATGTCAATGTGCACGTAGTGACGGTCAGACATGTCCTAATTAGCGTATTATCTTGATGTTCTAATTCGGAAACAGTACCGTTAATTGTATATTCACAATTGCTGGTAATAATTTGTGTTAACGTGATGGCATTTCAGAAACCATGTTGTATTTATTGAATCTAACAATCTGTTATTTAGCAAGATGATGAGAGTGATACTGAAGATGATAATGATGAAGACGACGATGACGATAATGATAATGACGATGATGATAATTAAGAAGAAGAAGAAAAAGAAGAAGAAGATGTTGATGATGATGATGATGATGATGATGATGATGATAATGATGATGATGATGATGATGATGATAATGATGATGATGATGATGATGATGATGATGATGATGATGATGATGATGGTGTTGATGATGATGATGATGATGATGATGATGATGATGATGATGATGATGATGATGATGATGATGATGATGATGATGATGATGATGATGATGATGATGATGATGATGATGATGATTATGATGATGATGATGATGATGATGATGATGATGATGATGATGATGATGATGATGATGATGATGATGATTATGATGATGATGATGATGATGATGATGATGATATGATGATGATGATGATGATGATGATGATGATGATGATGATGATGATGATGATGATGATGATCCTAAATGGCCATCATCAATCATGAGATTTGATGATCTGTATATATTTTTCAACGCAACGGCCTTGCGTCTTTACTTGCCCGGTTTGAATCTCAAACGCGAAAGACGAGAATGTAGGTAATGGTTGACCAGAGGATGATCGAACTTGATAAATAAGTGTAATATATAACCATTACATCAGCATTTTTGACCATGTTTGAATATTCTTGAAATTAATATAGTAAAGAATTGCTTGAATTTTGAGTCAAACTTGTCATTAAACACCCCTATCTATATCATTTATCATGTAGAACAGTTTGTTTTTATGACATAATCACCAGTGGAGACCTGTATATATTCAAACACTGAACACATTTTTCTTTGTTTCAAGTCTATTCTTTATTCATTAAGTCTAAAAATGGGTTGGTGAATACGGGCCCTGGTTTTGAGACAATCTAATAGGTCACAACGTGATGATGTTCGCCTTATCTTTCTTGGCTGTATGCGATCTAAACAGCTGCAATATAAATGAATTGTTGAAATGCGACCTAAAGCAATTTCACTAGGGCATGTTTAACATGTTTATGTTAATGCCCTGTACATAAAATTTCCGTTCTTAAGCTTAATAGAAGGAACCGGTTTTATCATCTAGTTTTAGATGTATTGCTTTTTGTTTCTGGAATGGTAGACTTCTTAGACTTCAATCTAAGATTGTTTGGTGAATACGGGCCCTGAACAGCTTAACACAAACATTCCTCCATAGGAATTGTTGCACAAGAAACTGTACCATAACACATACATAAACGTAGTTAATAAACGTAGATTAAGTCCATTTCTTTTTTTTTTTACGTTTTATTTCTGTTTATTAACACAACACAATGTTTTAAAAAATGTTTATCAAATAAAAGATACATGCGAAGCCCGCAACGGGCCCGCCTCGCGAAAGCATGCAATAATACGTCTCCTATCTTCGACTGCTCAAGTAAGACCCTTTTTTAATATAGATATAAACGACGAAAGCTTTGATAATTATTACGTGTACAATTCTGATTGGCCGTGTAAAGTCACGAGTCTGCGACGTATGCAAAGGAACACAACGAATACATACGGAATTGACCGGAAATTGACACAAATGGTAAGCAAATATTCATGAACGGTACTTATTGACATTTTATAACCCGAGGCTACTGAAATGGTGATCCATGCGGTCGCCTATCTAAGACCGCATGAAATATGTTACAAAATTCGACTATCATATTAATCCAACAATGCCCCAAATGTGCGTTTTGTGTGCGTTATGTTACAAAACATGATGATTATGTGTATTAAATGAACATGAAATCCAGAATCACAATATTATATTATATTAAAAAAAGAATGGTAAACAGTATGCAGTACGTAGTAATAAAAAATGTTTTAAGTGTCGACGTTTACGACACTGTGATTGTTTTTACTAAATCCCTTAATATTATCGTATTATTAAAAGGAATATCAAGTTTTGTAACAATATAAAATAATTGAATAATTGCCTAGATGAGATGAGGAATTGTATTGAAAGTCCTGGCTCAGTAAGCATTTGGTAATGTATTATTCTTTTGTTTCGCAATCTAATGGAGCCTCGCATTGAGAAACGGGATTAATGCATGTGCGTTAAGGATCGTCCCAGATTAGCCATCACAGTCCGCTTTTATGGAATTTTGCGATGAAAGGAAGTCTCACCCAACCGAAATTCAATTCTAGACAGATAGTCTTGTCCCGTATCAACCTGTGCGTACCGTGCAATCTAGTCTGGCATGATACCAAGCACATGCATTAAGTCCGGTCATCACAAAGGTTTCATCGATGGATGTCCATATTGTTGTTGTGTTGTTTTCAGTTATCAAAAGAGAAGAAAGTTATCATGCAGGCTGGTGTTTGTTTGTTTTTCTCTACTCCATCGATGCGTTAGTGATTATCGACAGACTCAACACAATGTTTTGCAGACATTTCTTCAAATAAAACGAATTGATAAACAAGAAATATCTTTAAAAAAGATATACGGCGTAAATAGTTTAATGAATGAGATCAAGGATAGCGAATGTCTTTTTCTGTGCAGTTCTTAGCTGCATCACACGCAGTACGGGATGTTACGGGGAGTTTTCGCGGCTTATTTTACATTATAACATATTGCTGGTCATAAACCTATAGATACAAAACAGAAAACCAAAAGAAGAATGGAAGTGAAATTTAAACATATGAGTCAACCGGCCACACGAGAACAAACCTGTTTTAGTGGTCTGTCGGGCATTGCTATTTGATTCGATTATTAACAGTATCGAGAATCATCGTGCTCATGCTTAAAGTGATATTATGGGCATTTTGCACTGTTGAATTGAGCTGAAAAGAATTAACAGGTCAAAATAGTTAGTTAAAATGTGGTTACTGATCAATTATCTGCAACTCACCTTGCTACCAGTTGTTTATAAAAATATATTTTATATTCGATATTCTTACGTGACCCACCCAGTCCTGTAAGCCGAAATGATCCGTAAAACAATATTGTGTCTTTGTGTCGTATGAACAAATCTGCACTAAAACTAAATTTAGGTTCAACTCGTAAACGCATGATCAGTTGTCAAACGAAAGTACGGTTAATATTCAAATGCATTATTTTTCTCTTTCTGGTATATTGTTTTAGTATGTTGATGCTGCATTAATTACTATAAGTGTATATGAAGTAGAAACATCAAAAATAATCAACGGTTGCGATAGACACCTATAAACTGTTACATGCTCATAATATCACTTTAGTACATTAGGCAATATGGTGGAATAATTATTGTTAAATTTATTAAAAATAATATTTATCATTGTATTGTTGAAAACACATTAAGAATCTATTATTGACATACCATAATTATATTGCTGAATATCTTCTTTTAACATATTTCTGGTCTAAAGAAAATTCCAGGTCACCTAGTTCACGGATAGCGTCTTTATTATATAACGATTATTTTACTGACCGCGAACTCCGGTGATGACCTGTATATAAACTCTGAATGTCCGCGACTTGACCCGAAACCTCGCGGGTTGAAATGCAATTCTTTAAAGTGAGGCCTCGCTTCCACTGGTCTTTATACTATTACATGTTAACATGTTGACAGGAATATGGAAGTAAGTACTAAATATGAGAACATAGCCTTTTAAGTATAAACGCTTTTGCGCTGGTAATACTCTGAAAATAAAAGGTGTACGCACAAACTGTATTGATGTCGAGAATTGAGTGTAAAACTGTTCTATCTATTAAGCCTTTTCATTAGAGATAAAATTGTTTCATACAGTAAAACAGTGTTACAAAGACGCGGATATGTTTCCAATGTTCTGGTGGTATACTCAAATCAGCCAATGGAATAAATGAAGTGTATTCATTCGTACCTAGCCGCGGGAAATTTTATTTGAATTTTATTGGACACTTACAAAGGTCAAGTCAGGGTGAAAAGCTGGCTTATGCAGCTTACGCCGAAAAAATAACATTAAAGTATCCACCGGGATTAAGATAGGTTCATTTAAAAGCCAGCAAACACCTCGCTACCTAAAGCAACTCCACTCTTACAACTGTGAGGTTTGCGTTTAGCGCAATGATTTACCAAAACTTTGAAAGGCGTTAGAAACACAATATTAGTTTATCCGTTCGATGTATGAAAATAAATTGGAATCTATGACTGAAGATGAAAATTGTCATTTGTTTCCAATATGTTGCGAAACCGTTTTAATATTCTCTGAAATAAAATGAAAAGATTTCAAGAGTGAATTAAATTAAGACTTAGTCCTTTGTATAAACGCTGGAATGAGACTTTAAAAGATATCCATGTTCAGTTACATGAACTTGAAGTTAGCTCCTTGAATGTCCTTGTGTGTTCTATGTTCTTGAAGGACAGAAAAAACATACGAATACTGGACAAAACTATAGAATCGTTATCTTATCATGAAAGAAACAGTAACCTTTATTCTAGATTCGAAATGACTGGTTTGCTCACGTTGGTCGTAATTAAATTACATCTTATCCCAAGTTAGAAACATTGTTTTATTCAACTATACTATATAATTGTTATTGACCAACTTTTATGCGACTCGGCGTAAGCGATTGCAACAAGAGGGTTACTGTAACCTTGACATTAGGTCGCTTACTTGAGTTTAAAATCATTCAATTGTAATGATCTATAATGTCCACTGGTGGTCACAAGCTTTTTAAAAAGAATACGTTTTTAACATTTAGATAGAGGGTAATCAGTTTTACTCGACTCAGACATAGCATCGGAGGTTCTGAGCTAGTTACAAGACATGTATTAAAACTATGATTTCTGCAGTGTAAATGGTTTTCAATTGAATACTTTACCAAGATTTTACTCATTTTAGAACAATAATGACCCTGTTTCAAACTACACTTATTAAAAAAATATCCTTTTTTATAATTTTCAATATAACCGTATACGGAAATCTTTTTTAGAATTATCAAGTCGGGGATCAATTTAAAGGTAACGTGTCATTTTACCAAAATTGCCAATACAACTATATTTCCCAAAAAACGACACTTTAATTATTACAGAATTGTGAGCCAATCTATAATGTGATAACATGCAATTTTCTTAAATTTGTGTCCGGTCAATTTGGCTAAATTAAACCAGTATAAATAGAATACTTAACAAAAGCATGTCTTATAGGTGAAGTTCAGCATTTTTTTATAAATATATAATTGAGATTAAAAACAAATAAACATCTTTGTGAACGCAATCAATCTGATGTTTCTGCAGTATGTGGTTAATGACTCTTTAGTTCTAACTCACGTTCCAAAACATCCTAAAATACGTATGATTGTACCGTTTTAAAGAAGATCCACCTTTGTAGGAACTATATTGGGTGTGAATTCCTTGGTTTACAGTTATTATTATACTGTTGATTATCTGTACATTCCTACATGTTCACCATGTGTATGCAATTGAGATGTTAACAGTATCCCATTGTTACTGGGAAAAGCCGTCTTAAAATATTTTTCCAGTCCGACTCATTTGTTTCAGTTCAGTTTCACTTTCTTTAGTCCTAAAAGTTAAGGACACAGACATGGAATGGCCGAAAGCTGAATCCGAAATAAGTCGTTTAAAACTCATGAGTATTGGAATATGCGCGGTCTTTGAGTTAAAACAAAAACAAGTGATTAATCATCCGCATCGAAACTGTTGAAAAATCGTGAGCAATAGTTTGACATTAAGAGATATTGTTAAAAGTTAGTTGCGATGTCGAGGTTACTAAATATAAAGAACATCAAGAATTATTATAGTCAGATGTCTAGTTCATTCATGACAAGTATAATTACCGTAGATATTCATTCTGAATTGACCATTTGTTCAAGTGATATTTTGTACAATCTTGTCAATTTAGTCTATAAAACATGTATATTGCGTTCAAGCATTTAATCCTACATACATGAGGTTCAATTTTAGGGAATCATCAAGTTCACATTGAAGTTGTTAAACAAATAATTTCAGAACTTGCCTAACCACCCTTATTTTACCTGGATCGAGGAGCGAAAACAAACATATTTTTATATTTGGTCTGATAGCCTCTTATGATATCTCACTTTTGTAACGGCATATGGAAGCTTGACGCCTTGACGTCTCCAAATGATAAAGGAGCGGTACATTCTCAACGTATGTTTGTGAAAGCTATTTTTAGTAGCAAACCGAGGTCGAGTAATCATGGAAAATTGAAGTTCCAAAAGAATTGTCCATATTACTAGGATGATGCACAAATTGACATTTTTCAAAAGTAAACCCATGTATCAGAGCTGTGCAAAAGTATTGGTGAGCATGTTCATAGGTTAAACGCGATAATCGCCAGAAAATTAGCACATAAACATAAGGTTTATAAGACAATCAGGAATTTATATTTTTTATGAACCAGAAGCAGTTGCCAGTAAGTTGTAGAGCAGCTTAATTTGAAACTTAAAGCGCTTACCACCAGGTGCAATAGTTTAAAGAGAAAACTTAACAATTAGAATGTGATTCGTTATTGCCTGGTTGAAGATGCTTTCAGTATGAACAATAAAATGCATCTTCGATACCGGATTGATGCATTGAACACCATAGTAAGTTTGATGTTTGGAAATATCGATGGTTCGAATGGATAAAAAGTCGGTCGAATGGATAAATCATAATATCCCTCGTTTCATGCCTTGGAAAGTAGCCTGTCATGATGAAAACTGACGTCGAATATTGCATACTTAATAAAGAACAAATGTCTTTACCTTAAATGTTACCCGGTCAAGGACCGACGGTACAATTAAGAATAATACCCTCAAGAGATCAATAGCAAAGTATTTCACTACTTCATCTTTGTTTTTTGGATCCAAATTATAATAAACGAACATTTATATACTAAAGAATCCTAAGCTAAACTGTATTTTATACACATAAAATGTATTAAGGTAGAAGTACAATAACCAGCATTCAATTTAAAAGTAACATCTTTATTTAGAGTGAGACTGCTTTATTTCTTCATTTTGTTTAAATTAACAAAAAGAGTTTTCGTTCACGTCAATAACTAATCATCCCTATCAAGTGAATAATAATCATACATTGAAACGATTAAATGATTAGTCCCTCAAAAGTTCGCCCTAAATTTGACAAATATTACGTGTTGACACCGGTTTCTTTCATGTTTTATTTGTGATTTAAGTGTTTTCGATAGGGCTTTTATCAGTTGACGTCCATAAGTCACTTTGTGAATTGGAGTATAGTTCATTCTCATTCTGGACTCAAAAGCGATACATCTGTGAAATGTCTCTGTGGAATATTATGGCGGTACGTTATTTTATAACCATTTTTTATATAATTCACTGTATCATTTATTTCGCAGCATATAAGTTGTATATGTTATATACATATTAAAAACTTCACATGTTATTTGTTGAAACGTTGTACTGAAATAACATACTAACATCGCGAAAGGTATACCAAGTATAGAACTTGCAACTCTTGAGTTAATTCACTCGTGTATTTCCGCAAGAAAAGTGATATACTCATATTGACATGTATCGTAGGTATATTGACATCTTTAATGCGGCACACGTTTTCAATCTTACTGCATGAACGAGTTCGCCGACGTGCATATGCGGTGTTACACATAAAGACAGTTTATGCCTCTTCTGATATTAAGTGTGTTTTATGAATTTAATCTGGTTTTACTGTAAACACAAGCAGCAACTTAGTCCTATGAATTCTATACTGACATACTATGTTTGTTTTGTAGAAGACCTGTGTCCTCATCGTGTTTCTCACATCGCGTGTTTACGGATTTCGTCTGGACACAAACTCGGATCCCTGCCGGTACGAGAGCTACGGCATCTACTGTGACAAGCAAAACCTTACATCAGTCCCTGTCTTCAACTTGACACGCTATGCAGATGTTTGCTTTAGTACCATTAGCTTGAGATCCAACCAACTTACCAGTATTCGGTCTTTTCGTAATTAAGAAGTTGTCTCCCATTCGGGAAGGTATCACGAGTATCCCGGGTAAAAAGCATTGTGTCACACCGGTCTTACTGACCTGTGTGAATGCGCGCTAAGCATTGTGGGAAACGGACTTTTTTCCATCATGGCGTTGGTAAACATAATAAACACGGAAGTGAAAAATGGTAATTAATTATTATCAAAAACAGGCCCCATCAAACCGGGCCAGCTGAAATATATACATGGATGCAGTTTGTGCTTCAAAAGGAGCCACTTTTCATGTCAGTCTATTGTTTGTAAGAATTACCTAACACGTAACTTAGACTAACTAAACACGTTGCAAGACTGTATCTTCGAAATAGTAAATAAATCAAAATCATTAATAAATATTTATAATTAAATACCTGCTGAAATTTGAGGACATAAACGATTTAAAATAAACGCTGTGAACATTACAAGATATCTTACATGTAGGCCTCATGTGTGAAAGGATTAATCAGGGATAAAATAAATGGAGTTCAAAGGATCTAACATTTTGAGGAGGAAGTCATGGTATCTTGGACATTTGGCACTTTCATATATTTATTTAGTAGATACTGAAAATGCTGAATGTGCTAATTGCAACATCAAAGACGAGCAGGTGAGATTTTTACAGCTTTATTTTTCTTGACATAAAGTCGTATGTTTTCCATTTAATTTATATGGCGCTCTAGTCTTATTTATAAGACGCGCAAAGAATTTAGAGATACTTTTTATATGGGCTAAATTCTTTGCTCCAAATATTACCCATATAAAAAGTAGCTTAATATTTAAGAGCGTCAAAAATTTGGACTAATGGCGCTCAATTTTAGCTCGGCTGTTTTCGGGGAAAACCCTAGGTATTGTCATAGCTCGTCGTCAGATGTCCGCGTCGTGCTAAAACCTTTACATCGGCTCTAAAATCAAAGTGCTTCCACCTATAACATTGAAACCTCACATGTATATGCACCGTGATGATTTCTACACACCACACCCATTTTGGGGTCACTCGGTCAAAGGTCACTAACCTCTAAAAAATTCTTTTAATAAATTTCATTTATTCAAAACTGCACCGCAGCCTAGCTTGGCACCCATAATGTGGTGCTCTTGTTTATATATAATTTTAAAAATGTATTAAGAACCAGAATAGTTTATGCATGTATAAATAAAAAGATACAGCCATGAACAGAGGGTTTTAATTTTTAATAAATATGCTTTGATTGCGTATATGCAAAACGATGAAGTCCATATATTGTTAACTGATTTTTAAAATGTTGAATGTCACACATTACGTACCAGTCCGTTTATATACCGAAACTTTATGTACCACTATCTGACACTTTATGTACCATATTTATAATATAAAGAGATAACTAATTTAATATGAATGTGTGTTATTGATGAAATGTATTTTGTGTGATAGTATTTATGAATTTAGACTTATATATTGGCGATAGATTTTATATTTTGTCTGATTGTCTACTCTAA
The DNA here is from genome assembly GCF_020536995.1 of Dreissena polymorpha. Taxonomy (NCBI): domain Eukaryota; kingdom Metazoa; phylum Mollusca; class Bivalvia; order Myida; family Dreissenidae; genus Dreissena; species Dreissena polymorpha. Next base: position 14,562,803 of record NC_068366.1, on the reverse strand, counting down.
GTGTCACTGAGTGTCTTAGTTTAATTTATTAGCCCAAGTACATGTAGTACTTAATAAATGATTTATTAGTCTTACCTGAAATTGAAGTAAATTATAAAAATTCATTTGTCTCTTATCTTATCCTGACTAAGGATTATAAAGTCTAAAATGTTTGTATTATATTGTATAATTGAAATATGATACTTTGAAGAGAAGAGAGAATGACCTTAATGTTCAAACTGTAAAAAAAATCAAAATTATTTCCTTCTTTAGACTTTAATCATGTTTAGAGAATGACCATAATTCATCAGGACTGCTATGAATGAATGGACAATAACACCTATATTTTATGTAGGTGGTACATAAAGTTTCAAAGTACCGGTAGTACATTAAAGGTCTGGTACATGTACATAAGGTGTTACACCCTAAAATGTTCATGGTATCAGTGTTTCAATAATGTAGTGTTTCTTATTATGTATTGCTTAGGTTGTTTTGTTTCAAATTTCAAATTTGCATTTATTTTAAAGCATTTTCAGTCACTTTGTGAATTCCATGTTTTTTGTAATAAGGTTAATTATGTTGTACATGGTGTCAAATATTAATTCATGGTCGCTATGGTGTAGAGAATGATGTCCGCTGGGCGTGGGTTCGATCAATACTCTGGGAGTTCTCCTTATCATCTCCATGGACAACAAGTTCTGGTGTACCAAGTAGTAGTAGTAGTAGTAGTAGTAGTAGTGGTGGTGGTGGTGGTGGTGGTGGTGGTGGCAGTAGTAGTAGTAGTAGTAGTAGTAGAAGTAGTAGTAGTAGTAGTAGAAGTAGTAGTAGTAGTAGTTGTAGTAGTAGTAGTAGTAGTAGTAGTAGTAGTAGACTAGTAGTAGTAGAAGTAAGATCAGTAGTAGTAGTCGTAGTTGTTGTTCTTGTTGTAGTAGTAGATAATTAATTAATTAGTAGTAGTAGTAGTAAGAGTTGTAATGGTTGTGTTTGTATTTGTATTGAATTCTGATAATACAACACAATGATGCTGCTGCTAACAATGATGATGATGAATATGATAATGCTGCTGCTGATTGTGATGATGATTATATGATGGGACTTTGGTCTTATAAAATTTGTGAGGTTCAAACACAAAACCTGTTGGATAATAAAACTTCTCATTTTATGACAAAAGAGCTAGATTGTAGAGTAAAAAATAAGTATAAAATTCGCTAATAGGAAAGCTACCATTAAAGGACCATGATTTGTGGGCTTCATCAAAAGCAATACATGAAACAGTTATATCTCTTTCAAATGCACTCAATATTGCTGTTCCAATTGATATGCTCAGAAATGCTTCTGGGTGGGCATACACCAATGAGTACTTTCCTTCAGTTATTTCCTCTAAAGACACATTAACAACACTGTCGCCCTTAGCAGGAATTCCGGACGCCCCCCCAAGATGTTCCCTCACCAGACATTTCCCCCATTTTAGTTTTAGTGCTTACATTACCCCCCTCCTCACAATAAATTTATAATGGTTTGGTTGAAGTAAAATCTTGATTTATTATCAAAATGATTTTTTTGCTTATGTAATCTTATGTAATTAACTTTTTATATGAAGCAGCTTGTTTGTTGTTTTCTTTGGATTAATCATTCATTATTTTTGTTAAACTGTTTAAGGAGTGCATGACGATGTAAATCATTAGTAAGACGTGCATGTTGGTGTACTAGAGGAATACTAGAGGAATACATGAGATATTCTCAAAATCTTACACATGTTGTTTTTAATATAATTAAATAGGATCAATTGATGAATTAATTCAGTTTGAGTCAACTTGGGCTGGGTTGTAGAACTATAGTTATTTGTTGTTTTTAATCCAATTAAATAGGGTACTATGTAACTGTCAAAGAAAATATGCATTCATATGCATATAAGCCAAGTTTTGGATGTCACTGATATTTTCAATTTTACTAGTACCTAATTAAGACTAATTAAAACAGAATTGGACTTTCCTTGCAAAGTATTTATTAGTAATAATAAAATAAGCTAATGTAATCAAAACATATTGATATTTTAATAATTTAACTCAATGATATTAATAATATTTAAATTTGCCCCAAAAAACTAGGGCAGGTAGATAGGAAGGATTTTTTTTTTGGAAAACCAACAGTGTTGTCAGTGTAAAATATTTGTAAACCTTCTTCAATTTCAGTTTCACATTTTATGACCTGCAACACATTCTATGCTACTTTATTTTACTATGGTAAGTCATTAAAGTGTTATTTATTTTTCAACTATATAATGTGCTAATCTCATATAATGAATTACTACCCCATTTAAAGATGACACCTAATCTAAATTCATTAATACACTAGTTATAATTGTTTTATTGTAACATACTATTCCACTAAAAAATGACCATCATAGAACATCAATGCTGTGCTTTTACTAAAATTTTCATTGATCTCAATTATTTAAAGAAAAAAATCTATCAAGCACTTATAAAAAATATATAATTAGGGTGTCAAAATTTAACAAACTGAACAAGTCAATTTGAACTTCTCTTGCAATGCAAATGGAGCCACTTGAAATACCAAATTGTTCCCATACTAGTCGGCAATATAGCTATGACATTGTGTGTATTCATAACATGCATCAGACACACCTTCTGAAACTTTTTAAGCGGTTTTGAAAACGCTATTTCATTGCAAACTTTCGTCAATAAAGGATACATGTTGTTATACAACCGAAAGTGAAAGTACAGTTTAAAAAAATGAATAAAGAGCGAAATTGTTGAAAACTTACGAAAATTTTAATTGATACTAACATAAGACCGTAAGACTGAACAAAACTATACTTAACTTTTAAATCATAACATGAAAGTTTACTTATAAAGCTAATTTCTTCATTCATCCGCGGACTTCTTTGTGTCGTAGTCATAAATGCCTCCAAATGGAGGTGCGTGATGCGTCTAAGTATAGAGGTGACAATAACGTAGTGACGTCACCATTTATGTATAGAATGGGGTAAATAGCGGTCCTTCTAAAATGCGTATATGACTCATATTCGCGGATATGACCGAAAAGTGCGGATATGGACGAATATAAGCAATATCGACACTTTTTCTGCAATGTTCATTGAAAATACACAATATGTATTTAATATGCATAGTAAAATATATTATATTTGATTGTTACTTTATATTATATTTTATTGGTACGTAAAAATATGCACGTTATTTTATTTATTCAAATGAACAAAGGATATCGTAGTGCTACATTTAAATGTTTCAAGAATGATTATAACCATTATAGTTGCGCTGTTATTGAAAAGCAATGCATGTCCCGCAAAAGTTTTTGGTTTTTCGTTAATATTTCATCAGTTCATATTCAATATCCCGAAAAGTTAAAATACGAAGCCTATATGTTAAAGATCAATATTACAGCTGTTACATTCACTTATAAAACATAATATTAACGAAAAATCTAAAATTTTAGCGGGACATGCATTGCTTTTCAAAAACAGCGCAACTATAATGGTTATAATCATTCTTGAAACATTTAAATGTAGCACTACGATATCCTTTGTTTATTTGAATAAATAAAATGACTTGCATATTTGTACGTACTAATAAACTATAATATATAGAGGACGTTTGTTTGATTCGGTGGATTATCGATTTTAAAGTGACATTATGTTGGAAAAATGATAATGTCTATTAAAGTGTTATATTTTGAGACAATACTAACATATTTAACACATATTGTGTATTTTTTTATGAAAACATTCCAGAAAAAGTGTCGATATTGCCTGTATTCGTCCATATCCGCACTTCTCGGTCAATCCGCGGATAGGAGTCATATTCGCATTTTAGACGGACCGCTCTTTACCCGGGATACTCGTGATACCTTCCCGAATGGGAGACAACTTCTTAATTACGAAAATCCAGAATTGGATACGAAGCCTTTATTCAGTTGAGCTCACTAAATTGTTCATATAGTATACATCTTGGCAATAACAATATGTTTCAAATCAACAAAAACGCCTTTCGCGGAATTGAATCTCATATTGACGGATTATATTTAGATACAAATAGTCTACACTCGCTACCAGAGGCTGTAGGTTCGATTTTGAATCTGAAATTACTAAGGCTATCTGGAAACCCAATTTTGTCATTGAATCCGTCAGTCATGGCTAAAATTGGACATTCTTTAACAGAAATTTTTTTCGGAATGGCTTCTTTTCAGCAATGGCCGAGCGAGCTCCGTTTCTTAAATGAATTACAACAACTAGGGCTATCTGATATACCCTTTCAGAGTTTGGATTCAGATGCATTTCATGGACTTACACATGTGCTTTATTTGACAATAGCACGCTCTAATTTAAAAAAAATCCCAAATGCAGTATGTACTCTTTCTGCTCTTACCTCTTTACAAATAACTGAGAATTACTTTTTCAATGAAAGCAAATCGGACGTCTTTGAACCATGCATTAATATAACCGGAACGTCAAATGTACAAAGTATTACTTATACATACAATCGAGTTGATTACTTTCCAAATATTTTAACAATGATTCCTTATGTACTCGTCGTAAATATGCACAACAACGATATGAGGTTTATGGATGCAGATAAGTTTGAAGAAAATGTGTATGTTGGTACGCTTACTTTATTTTGGAACAAGTTTAGAAAAATTCCCAGAGGCTTGAATATTTTTAAAATGCTTAATTATTTGGATCTTGATTTTAATTTGATATATAGCATTGAGGACAATGACCTTATTGGATTACGCAGTTTAACCAGCATTCATCTAGCGTACAATCCAATTCAGTTCATCACGAACAAGGCATTTCAAAACAACATGAAACTCACGTTTGTAAACTGGTCACATACATTTCTGACCACCATACCTGCCGCAGTAACCATGTTACCGGATCTACAGACTTTAGGTATTGAAGCCAATGACATCGAATGCACGTGCGACCTGGCCAGTCTGAAGAATTGGAATGTGTCTTACATACAAATAGACGGACTATGTTACCTAACGAATGAACCTATTGAGAAGTTTATCAAGACCTATATCGACGCGGGTAAGTGCTAGCCCGCGAAAAACGATGACAGTCCATAACAGATTCTAAAGATAACTTTAGACACACATCCGCGTGATTTGCATTCAACTCTTAATTTATTTTAGGTGATAGCATGTGTAGCAGCATTTACAAACGGTTTTGTTAAAAAAAAACTCGATTCACTTGGTTTAATATGGCACTAATAGCCATCATTGTTATGTTTGCATGCTTTGGATAAGTGGCATGTTAATCTCTTTGATTCACATTCATTGAAAGATGGAATTTTAACTAAAATGTAAATAATTCATTAATATCTATAATACTTAAATTATTAAAGCATGTATAATGAACCGGGTGTTTGAATTATACTTTCCTTGTTTAAGTGTGTTTTCTAAACAAAATTGCGGTTTTTAATTTGTGTATGTGCCACTAATGAATGTGCATTGTGATATTTTGATTTTGCCATAATTGTGTGTTGTGACAAAATTATTCCATGCGAAACAGTGATCTGTGTACATTTCATATTGCTGTATGTAGGAAGTATTCAATAAAAATTAATGTACAGGTAATGGAAAATAAATTTAAAAAAATAATGTGTTTGATTTGTTTTAAACAGTTAAAAGGGTTATTAAAAGCATTTCGCAGAGTGTTAACTTTTCGATGTACGCTACATAACGTTACGTCAACAGACGCACAGCTTGTGCTTTTTGGTAGTCAACATAAAGAAACTGAAAACTAATCATCGTTTTAAAAAACGAAATACTTGAGTTGAAACACGGCTTTATCATAACCAAAGCAAATGTATATGTAATTATTATAAGAAGAAACGTCAAAGGCGTAACGTGGAATTGACATACAACGTAAGACCACACTATTGCAACCATTAATTCAATGATTTGACCATGCGTGTATACCATATGAAAAATATACATTTTTACGGTGACACATTAATTTGCAAAACGTTTCTTTATCCTCAGGTGTAGCTGACATATCACTTTGACCTAAAATTATTGGGTTAATTACGAAGCTGGTGAATTAAATGCCCCATAGTGTTTCGCAAATTTTCTCATTTTATGGAATGGCATTTTCAATATTGGTTTAATGTCCACCAATGACGGTTGCATCTTGAATCAAAATATTGATAATCATTTATATCACTTATTAAAACAAACATATGAAGACGTTCCGACAAATAAGTCAGATGTGAAGATAATAATGAACACTGTTATTTATAACTTAATACAAACAGTATGTTGTATTGATAAACATGTTATGTATTGTCATTCAGATTAAAATGACCTCAAATATTAAGCCAATATGCGAATATTCCGGTGATACAAGTGCAAATAACAGAATAGAATAGTTTATTTCGACTTATGAATATATACAGCTCATCGTCATAAACATAAATATGCAATAACAGCATGGGTTTCAATTATTACTCAACATACATCATTTCGAAGAGAAATCAATTTTAAAACGAAAGAAATACAACATGTTTCGTGAGAATGTCACATGGATGAGGTTAATACGTAGTGACCACATAATGAATAAACGTAGTTTATTTATTGCAACAAATATTGCATTATTCTAAGCTTATTGTCTTTGCGAAAAATATATCATGAATACTACATATATACATATATTCTCGCATTTTAAAGCATTTTAAATTATAGATTGCTAGATAACAATAACCAATCTCTTGCACGACGGTTACATTACATTCACCTCTGTGTTGGGCTCAGAACGGAATATTGTTATGTCATTCATTCATGTCATGATCATACCAAGCGTTCATCATTGACGTTACAGTATACTAAACAATCTCTTGCACGACGGTTACATTGCATTCACTGCATTAAAGAAAACCATCTCATACCATGATATCTTATATCAGTCTTAATTTATTATTATAAAATTGATATGGTATTTTGTTGTTAAGAAACCAACATACATACACACGTCGAAGCAATTCCTAACGTCACTCAATAAATATTATGTTCAATTATTTACATATGTAAAGTGCGTGGAATGATTCCATCTGCGTAAATGGGCAGTGCAAATAGTTCCAAAGAGTTGCATTAAAACTCGCAAGTATTTGCACGATTTATCGTACATTTAAAAGTCATATTTCTTAATTTAATGCATGCGATCTTAAATATCCAATCAAATATACATTGAATGCGTTTGTTCGGTTTTAGCTATTTTATAGACAAAATGGCGTGCTGAGCCTTTCGCAGAGTTGTATGTGAGAGAAAGGAACGACAACTCTGCGTGGGGATTGAACAATAACACGTTGTGTGTAATAAGTGACAAGCCGAGTTCCGAATAGGGTTTTATCACTGGGATCTTGTCGATACAAACGTACAAATGTATTGTGTGCTCGCATCCGGTCTGCATTTGTACACGTGAAATTTATAACTTAGTGAATAAATTTGTTACATGATGTTCTCGGGTGAATTCGGTTGAACAGAGTGTGGGTAAACTAGCCTTGGTAATCCAAGATTTTAAAATTGTTCTCTTACCTAATTTCTACCTATTTGATTTATTTCAACAACTTTTACATTCATTTATTTCTGTTGGTACATTAAGTTCAAATACGCTAGGATATACTTCTAAAACGGATTCCTAACGCTCAGACAAACTGGGAGTAAGTTCACATTTCATTTCTCGTGATTAAATTTTGACTTGTTTTATAGGTCCATAATTTAAGAATTTAGCATTTTGTTTTGTGAAGTGACATACCTGATTTTTCCAATAAATTTATTAAAGTTTCAAATACATAATCATCAAACAGTGCTTGCGTAACGTCAAAGGCCATCTAACAAAACATAAATGATGGGTCTTTCTTTAAATTACTTATTTCAACGATAACTGAAAATTAAAAGTCGACTCATTTTTGCCAGATTTAAATGAAAAACAAATGTCAATGTGGAGTTGGTTAGCTTCAGACATGCCCAATCTTTAACGTCAAAATTGGTGCTATGAATTAAAATCGGGATGTCCTGATTAGGGAACAATACACTATATTGTACATTCACAATGACTGGTTTGACCGAGTTCGTTATAATTCGTGAACACGTTCAATTAAGAAACTATGCAATATTAAGTGAATGAGACACCTGCTTGAGATGCGCTCTTATCCAGTGTGTAAATGCAGGTAGTTTTTAAAACAAGAGCGTCGTGGTGGCCGTATAGCGCTCACATAAGTTTAAGTTATAATTGCTAAAATAAATACAATAATGTTCGCTACTGGCGCGAAGGGATCTCTGAACGATTGGTGCCGCGGATGGGTTGGTAAAGGAAAGGTATCCGCTCCTCACAAGATTTGTTTTAACATAGCGATTTTGCGCGTGGCTTCCCTGTAATATTTGTTACTAAAATAAAAGATTCAATGAACCTTGTTTATTGTTCAGTCGTTCTATGTCATATGAACCCTTAGATGAAATTGGACGCACTGATTAACACAATAATTAATAGGTATTATTCAGCGCATGTGGTTAAGAAATACTACTGCGTTAGTTCTGACGTCCGAGCTCAACTCGGCAAATATAATAGAAGCTTATTGTTTAGATCCAGTTCAAATATGATTGAGTAAACAATATGAGTCTACATTGTTAACAATTGTCGATTTGAGCTAGTGACCTATTGTTTCGATCTCGTCTAAAATGCTATTAGAGCCTAAATGGTATTGGCAATAAATGTGGACTTTATGTGTGTTCACAACTGTGTGAAGTTTATAATATCAACTATTCGGAAATCGCAGTATCGGAAAAAGCTGTGCAACCCGGATTTCAATTTTATATAAGTCTGTCGGTGACCACTTTGAATGATGGTCTCTTTTGATATCTAACTTTTATTACGAAAATGGAAACTTGATGGCTGGATATTTCCAAACCGATCTAGTGGTGTCTCTCCCAAAGCTGATTGGTGGAGGCCATTTCCTATTGTATTCGACGTCTAGTATTCGTTGCAAAAAGACGCTCTTAGAGCATTTCAGAGCCATTGATATACCCGAAATGAGAAAAAATGTATCCTTGGTCTTAGAAAATGAGGTTTTTACAATAACGCATGTACTTTTAAACGGCTTAAAGGGACAACCGCAACATTAATAATAGTTTCGACGATAAAAACTAGCACGGGCTGATTACTTTTGTGGATCAGGGGCAAGTACAAGAGAGTTTGGAAGCACAAACATGTCATACGTACGAGCTAGTATTCAAGTTAAGTAGTTGATAGAGACATCTGACATATTACGAAATAATGGCATTTGTTATTGCCAAAGTAAAATACATTTTCAGTAGCAGCACTTAATTGCATCTTCCCAACATCTATTGAACGTGTTGAAAATTGTTAGCGGTCGCAGATACAAAAAAAAACATGTTAAGAGTACGTTGGTGTAAATGAAATGCACTCAGTAGCCAACATGACTTTTATTTGTCAATGAACACCAAGTTGTGTTCGAAGTTTTGTGTTATCGATCACAGCAGAAAAGCGTGTTGCAGTGGTACATACTCTTTATCATCCCTTATATTTTCCTTACCGTTTTCTGTTCATCATCCTTAGCGGAAACATTATTGCCATCATCATACTCACCATAACCACCACCAACATCCTCGCTATCACCATAACCTTCATCTTCTTTGATGATGATGATGATGATGATGAGATGATGATGATGATGATGATGATGATGATGATGATGATGATGATGATGATGATGATGATGATGATGATGATGATGATGATGATGATGATGATGATGATGATGATGATGATGATGATGATGATGATGATGATGATGATGATGATGATGATGATGATGATGATGATGTACTGACGATGATGATGATAACGATGATTATAATGTTGATAACGATCATGATAATAATTATGATGATAAGGAGGGGAAGGAAATGAGGAGGTGTATTAACTAGGCATTACCGAATTGCTTTTTATTTATCAATGCAACTTACTTCTACTGTAACCAAAAAACGAACTTTGATGTTGACCGATGTTGGGTCGACACCGAAGATCGGTACATGTACATCAACGAAAATGGGGAAAGTATTGCATCGTGAAAGGTTATCTTAAAAGAGTTATATTCAATCTCAACATCAGGAATTGTGACTATGATATTTTAACATGTCAAAAATAAACCATTACGGTTACATTTAGATATAAAATACAAGTAGGAAACGTGAACAGAAATGAACATACCGTTTAGATAAGCATTTCATAGTGCTTGTTAATACTCCAGTCAATTTCAGCTGTTTAATTCGCATACATCCAAAGAACGACAGGACGACGAAATAAACATCTTCGCGTTCATAGCTTTTACAATGTCTCAAAACTAGACCTGCCATTCAACTCATACAAACTCTACGATAATTGTTGCACGCGGGACATGAAAAGGATAGTGTTTAAATAGACACGAATCATCCAGAATCAATAATATATCCGAATAGCAATTTATTTAAAAAATCGAATGTTGATCAGCATTGTGTACGTATTATAATAAAGAAGATCTTTTCAGTTTTATCATTATCACCATCGTGATCGTTATACAAAATTATCCTTTTATATATATATTATACTATGTTCATTACGTATTCATTATTAACATCATTTATTGCTACAAACGTAACATCGCATTTAATAACAAAATTAAAAAAATCATTGCAGAATTGCTTAGATGAGTTTAAGCACTTTATTGAGAACTTAATGTTGGGTAATGCAAACTTGTCTCGTTTTGATTATTAATCGAGCCTCTCACTGGAAGACCGAGCTTAATGTGTTTGCTTTAAAATCGTCCGAGATTAGCCTGCGCAGTCCGCAGAGTCACCTTAGGGACGACACTTTCCACTTCAATGATTTGTTTGGGACGACACTTTCCACTTCAATGATTTGTTTGTTGAAAACAAACCCCTTCTAAAAATAATATATATTCCAGGCGAAACGTTGCGTCACTGATATATGCGGACTACACAGTCTAGTATCGGACGATATTGTATGCACTTGCATTAAGCCCGGTTTTCCAAGAGACGATCTGAATCGTTTATCCAATCGTTCAGGTCATATAGTTGTTGTGCTTTTTTAGTTAATCGATATAGCAGAGCTAAAACAGGCAAGTTGTTGTTAGTTGGTTTATTTCCATTCAATTAATTTCGTATCGGGGCGCAATATCTGCAACACAAAGTTTTTAAACGGTTGCAACATAGCTCATACATTCTCGGTGAGGATAAATTTATACCTATGACCCAAAATGAAGAATATCGGCTTTCGAATCACTTACGAGGCTTGAAATATGGTGTGTGTTTTTTATTTCAGCGGTTTCAAGATAAGAAGTAGTCCCATTTAATACTGCCGGAATGTAACATTCAAGTATATCAGTGCGCTATTACATGTACATGTAGTTAGCTAAGATAATGTTCTTGTTAGTTCTCTATTCTTGAAGAACAAAAAGGACGTCCGAATAAAGATGAAAAAATCGTGATGTTTTTGTTAAGGAAACAATAACCTAAATTCTAGATTTAAAATGACTGGTTTGATAAAAATGGTCATAATTTAAAGATACCTGCTCCCAAGACAGAGACATTGTTATATTCAGCGAATGAAATGTACTTGCCTTAGACTAGATTGCATGCGGCTCTGCGTGAACTCTTGCAACAAGAGGCTAGTAGTTAAAGTGGCACAAGGTCGCGTATCTGAGTTTACGATACATTGACATTTCATCGTTGTATAGTTTCCACTAGCGTTCACAATATGTTCATAATTAATATTGGTAATATGAAGTAAGAAGCGATTTACTTATTACGCCCGAATTCCTGTCAAACGTGATATAGTGTGAACGCGTTGCGGGTTGAGCTTGTGACAAAAATTTGACTCAGTAACTAATTAGATGTTGTTTAAAATATTTTTTTTAACAGATGCATTTTGACGCCACATTTGTAGATAACATATAGATATGTTTCAATATAACCAACAGAAAGGTGTTATACTAACCATATACGGCAACAATTATATTAGACATATCACGTCGGGTTATAATTTCAAGTAGAATCTGTCCTGTTATAAACATTGCAAGAGCAACTGTATATTAGAAGAACATTACACTATATGGATTACAGTATTATTGATGCTGTTGCAGGGTGAAAATAATGCACGTTTTATCATTGCCATTGTAGCTTAATTAAACCATTCATTCGTTGAATATAAAAAATAATTGATATAAACACGTTTTTTGAAAATGGAAACAATTGCATCAATACAAATGTCATTAACTGTAATGTTTCTACAGGATAAGATAAGGTGCTCTTCAGTTCGAACTGACGCACCTACGCATTCTCATCTATGTATAATTGTACTGTTTTGAAGCAGCTCACTTTTTTATGAACGATATTGAGTGTTGCAGTCCGGGCGAAAAGGTTTACAGTTCTAATTATCTGCACCCGCAGCTGCTAGTACAACACAGCTGTGCAATAGAGGTGTTAATAGTGTTAATATTATTATTGTTACTGAAAAAAGCCTTATTCTTATAAGTTCTTCCCATTGCTTTTGATTCAATTCCACTGTATATAGTCCTTAACGATAACGCGACGAGATATGGAATTACCGAATGCTACATTCGAAATTAGCGGCAACTGTTTAGAATGAACAATACCGTGATACCTTCGTGATACGTGTTCGACTTTCATCAGCTGTAAAACCTTTACCTTTGGAAAAGTACACGAGTGCCATGTCACGACTTTGAATGATGGCCCTTTTTTATCTTAATTGTGTGACTATATATGGAAACTTGGCGCCTTGACATTTCCAAACGATTTATGAGCGATGCCTTTTCTAACATTTGTTGGTTTGTGTTATTTCAGCTTGTAAAACGATATCAAGCAATCGTTGTAAGATGGCGTTCTTACAGCATTTTATAACTTTTGACTTTTTTGATGAGGCGCAAATTGGTGTTTGCAATAGAGATTCCATGCACCTGCGCGTTGTTCGTTCATATATGAACTTGTTCATAGGTTCTAAGCGACATTCCCAAGATTATTAGCACATGTACATCCTTTTATAAGAAAATCTTGCACGATATCGTGCTTTTGGTGGATCAGAAGCAGTTGCCAGTATGTTAGGAAGAGGCTAAATTCCATAATTGACGCGCTAACTGGCATATTCAAAAGGGACAACTGAGAACATGGAATTGGCCTGGTTATTGACTGGAAGTTGACGTGTTCATGAGAAGCACTCGAATGCATCTTCATCAAATATTTAACGAGGTACTTTGTAGCAGCGGTTGAAGAAAATAGGCGTGTTGCACCGCGCTTTGTTGTCACCGGAAGGCAAATTAGTGTAAATTAGTGTAGCAATGACTTAGGTATTGAACACTATAGTGCGTTGGATGTTAGGTATTATCAAAACAAGTGAGCTGCATTGATACATCATAATAATCCTCCCACCATGTATTAGAAAGAAGCTTTTCGTACTGAATATAGACGTCGAAAATTACATTCTTTATATGGAACAAAACGTAACGTCAAATGTCACCTATGTTGAAGACCAATGGTACATTTTAAAATAAAATCATCAAAAGATCAATAGCACAGATGTCACTAATTCATATCTGCTTTTGTATCCAAATCAACAAAATCGAACAGACCATTTCATCATGAGAATTTGCAAAATGTGTTAATACAAATAAATTGTATTTGGGAATGAGAACAATAACCAGCCTACTAGTTATAAGTGAGTGGTTAGTGGACAATAAACTTTCCCTACATCTTGGTAAAACAGAATCTATATTGTTTGGCTCAAAGCCCAAACTAAGGTCAAATTCTCAGTTAAATGTCTCTTGCAATGATGTGTCAATTACTCCATCAAGTTCTGTTAAGTACCTAGGTGCTGTATTGGACCAGTTCCTGTCTGGTAAAACCATTGCTAGATCAATTATTACAAAGGCAAACTCAAGGTTAAAGTTCCGATACAGAAATAGTAAGTTCTTAACATTGCACACCAGAAAACTCCTTGTCATGTCTCTTATACAGTGCCACTTTGACTATGCCTGCTCTCTTTGGTACCCTGTTCTTATTCAGTCACTTAAAAATAGGCTTCAAACTACACAAAACAAGATGATTAGGTTTGTTCTGAATATGGATAACAGATCACATGTTGGTCAAGAACAGTTTTCACATTTAGGTTGGCTACCTGTTTCAAAAAGAGTAGAACAGATCATACTTTGTCATGTACATAAGATTAAAAATGGCCTTGCACCAGAGTATATGGGTGAGAATTTTAAGCCAGTGTCTGGCGTACATAATCGTTGTACTAGGTCTAATATGGTAGCTCAGCCAGAATCTGATCATTTTGCTGAAAATTTTACATTTGAAGACTCTGGTCGTTTTTCCAAACCAAGAGTAGGAAGTTTTGGTTCTAAAACATTTACATATAATGGTATCGGTTTATGGAACAATCTTCCTCAAAACATCAGGGATGTACCTAAACCTAACAAGTTCAAGGGTGCCATCAAGAAACAGTTTTTAGAGTCTTTATAGCTTTTTATAGTATAATTTTTATTATGAATTTTATGTTCTGTTAAAATACTGTGATACATTTTTAAGTCTTATGATCAATAAGATGCAAGGATCTCATAATTATTCTTTAACTTATAGTATGCTACAAAGTGTGTTTATTAACTACCTATGCAGTGTGTAACTTTCTTATGCAACTTCTGTGATAATAATGAACATGTGATTATATTTATTTATTTATTTATTCATTCTTAATCAGTAATATACTTTATTAAACAGTACATATTTGATACATATACATTATTAAAATCTAATACATGACTGTTTCATGGTTACTGCCACCAATAACAAGGACCACAATGGAAATAAGTGAAAATCATTTTTCTCTTTTTTGTGTTATCCTTGGTATTGTGTGTGCATTCCATGGTTTGCTATGTATATTGCTGTGATAATATATTTTATATTGTCTGCATTATGTAGTAACTATGTAATGTTCATATGTTTACCAAATAAAAATCAATCAATAAGGTACACCTATATACATGTATGAAAAAATAATGCTTTATAACGCGATTATTTGACTGATTAATTTTACAAAAATAGTTTTGGTTCACGGCAATTTGCAATCACCAAGATAAGGTGCCAATATATTAAAACAATTTGAAGAACCTCTCTTGCAAAATCGCTATACAATTTATAAATATTGCGCTTTGAGGCTGGTTCATTATTTTGGTATGCTTGATAAACGTGTTTGTGCAAGGGTTCTTATCAGTTGACGTCTACAAATCTTTATTTCAATTGGAATTTAGTGCATTCTCATTTCGAACTCGAAAGAGAAGCAACGCAGTTAAATGTCTGTAAGGAATTCTAGGGCGGTACGTGTTTTAACAATCATTTTTTTTTACTTTTTTAGTTAAATGTTGCATAATGCTGCAGCATTTGTATAAGTAATATTAATATAAAAACTATACTAGTAATTTGTTTAAACATTTATTAAATTTGCATACTTACATTGTTGTGTGCGTTATAAAAGGTGACGATAGACCATCTCATTTTAGACACTCACAATAACAAATAGATATGTATTCCGTTTAGAAAAATGTTTTAAACAACGCAACTGCACATCGCCCCCTCATGTATGAACAACGCACTAGGATAGGCCTTTGTCCGATACAATTACTTGAAGTTAAATTGAGGTGTAAAAACCGAGATATTAAAGAGACCGCTGCGAAATATCTCTATTTCGTTATCGGGAAGCAAATATTAGAACACTCGTTCGAATAATATCACTTTGAGATATCGTAAGGTAGGTTTTATTTTTGTTTTTTTAAGAACATTTTAAATTTCAACGCGGTATACTTATGCTTAAACACACATAACAACTAATATATTATTTTGGAGAGAAACGCAATCTCTATATAAATGGGATCTTAATTGGAGGGCCTGTTTAACCACCAGCATACACATAAAAGATTCATTCAAAATAAAGAGTTTAATTTTATTGTGTGTGTCAAGTTATTACGCATTTAACATGTCATCATATATTAACATATCACATAACGCGACAGTGTGCACTCTTTTTGTATACCGAGTAAGATGCGGCTGTAGCGGATAACCTTGACTTTAAAGGCATCTCAGACATATGAATCTGTTTTCCGTGCTGTATTTAACAAGACAAACCGGAAGTTTTGTATTATCACATAAAACCTTGTAAAATATAGACTACCAGCTTCCGTGAAAAACATACGGCCGGCCTTAGATAATAATTATAGAAGTTTAATTATGAAAAACGAAAACATTGTTTACAAATTAGTTTTTGTAAATTGTGTATCTATTTTGCAACAAGGGAATATGTCCTGTTAAAAGATGCTTTGCCTTTACGTTTACTACAAAAGAAGCCTTCCCATGTGTATTGTTCTGGTTGGTAAATAAGGTATATAATGCCTTTGACATTTTTCTCAATATCAATGTGTTATACTTATAATCCTACACATTGGTGTGGAAAATGTATTTAAACCCTATAATCGTGCCACTTACACATTAAAGCTAATATTTAACTAACATTCATTATTTTATCATGACTAATGAAGTACCCCGATCTATGAATGGCTATATGACTGCATACTTTTTAATATTATACACAACACTATTAAAGGGGCCTTTTTAAGTTTTGGTAAATTGACAAAATTAAAAACTAAAATGTTTCAGATTCGCACATTTTCGTTTAAGTTATGATATTTGTAAGGAAACAGTAATAATGAACATTTACCATGCTCTAAAATAGCCTTTATATGCATCTTTTCACGATTAAAAGCTACAAATTATAAAGTGTTGCAACGCGAAACGATTGAATAATTTGGAGAGTTCTGTTGTTGTCGTTACATTTCTTTTTTTTTTAATTTATTCTTTATTTCTTTACTGGAGATTTTAGATCCAATGTTCATATTCATCAATATGACGCATTTAATGACAGACTTCAATACATGCAAAACTCTGTGAAAATGCCCCTTTAATTAAACATTTGGAGTGACGAGACGACAAACCCGCACGCGAATAAAGATATTAGATTAATATTGTACCCCAATGTAGTACGGCAGAGATATATTAGCATCTGTTTATATGTAATATTTTTTTACTGAGTGCACTGGTACTTCTCCTATCGCCCCTCGGAAGATTTTTTAGTTGGGTTATGGCGGATAGGGATTTCTATAGACGATCTTGCATCTTCCTGTTCCCGGTTTGAGGCACCATTCAAACTTAACATCGGTTAAATGTCTAATGCGTAAGACCAATAAGAAAGTTATGGTTGAGCGGGAGTTCAAACCTGCGTTCTGATCGATTCAAATGTTTAACCACTCTACCAATGTTATACTTATATCAACATCTTTCGCAGGTAGATAAAGACATCGTTAATGCGGCAAACGCGTGCTATGTTAAACGCATTAACGTAGTCCTCTATATGCATTGAAAAGCGCCCCATATGAACGTGTTTACTCACGTGAATTTGTCGACATGCATATGCGGAGTTAAATATGAGGACAGTTTATGCTTGATATTAAGTGTGTCTGATGAAACTTGAAATCGTTGCGTTGAAAACAAAAAAGTGAACACATTCAGTCTTATTAATGCTAAACTGACAAATAATATTTTTATTTCAGATGACCGGGGTCCTAATCGTGTTTCTCGCATCATGTGTTTACGGATTTCTTTTGGACACAATCTCAGATCCTTGCTCGTACTCAAGCAATGAAATCGCATGTAGAGGCCGTGGACTTACTTCAATCCCTCTCTTTAACTTGACACGCTATACAGATGTTTGTTTAAAGTTCATTACCTTGAGCGACAACAAACTAACCAGTATTGGAAACGATTCCTTTACACAGCTACGCTCCGTTAATTGTTCATATACTATACTTTTTAGTGACAACAACATTTCTCAAATTGACGAATACGCTTTTCGCGGAATTGAGGCCCATATTGAAGGATTATATTTACAACGAAATAGTCTTCACTCCCTTCCAGAGGCAATAAGTTCGAGTATTAATCTGAACATGTTATTTATCGATGGAAACCCAATTGTGTCATTGAATCCGTCAATCATGGCTAAAATTGGACATTCTGTAACACAATTTAGCGTCGACATGTCTTTGTTTCAAAAGTGGCCGACCGAACTTCATTTTTTACATGAACTAACGCACCTTTCGCTATACAATATACCTTTTCAGTATTTGGATTCCAGTGCATTTCGTGGACTTACAAATGTGCAGTTCTTGTACATAATGGGCTCTAATTTCATAAAAATCCCAAATGCAATATGTACTCTTTCTTCCCTTAATTCATTACAGATAGATAATAATTACTTTTTAAACGAAAGCAAGTCAGACGTCTTTGAACCATGCAGTCATACAACCAGCCTGCCAAATGTTATTAGTTTTTCATATTCAAACAATCGCGCTGATTTCTTTCCAAACATTTTGACAATATTTCCTTCTGTAAAATATATTGGTATGTCCAACAACGGTATGCGATTTATGAATGCAGATCAGTTTATGGATAATTTTAGTGTAGTACGTTTTGGTTTACATTACGAAAAGTTTAGTCAAATTCCCAGTTCCTTGAATACTTTTAAAAGTCTCGAAAAACTGCTGCTTCAAAATAATTTAATAGAATTCATCGAGGATGATGACTTTATTGGATTACGTAATTTAACAATCATTAATCTAGATTACAATCCCATTCAGTATATCACGAACAGGGCATTTCAAAACAACACACAACTTACGGAAGTAACCTTGTCCCATACGCTTCTAACCACCATACCTACCACTGTAACCATGATACCAGCTCTACAAACTTTACGTCTTGAGGCCAATGGCATCGAATGCACTTGTGAACTAGCCAGTCTGAAGATTTGGAATGTTTCTTCGATACGGATAGAGGGACAATGTTATCAAACAAATGAACGAATTGATCAGTTTATCAAGACCTACATTAGCGCTGGTCGGTGCTAGCCCTTGAGAAAAAAAAACGATGATAGCACGTAACATTTTCTGAAATGTTTTGACACACATCCGCGTGATTGGCCTTTAACTATTAATTTGCTTTATATGACCTTGTATTTGCTTAATTCAAATTATTGGACGTTACACTTATTTTCATGCAATCCCTACGCAGCAGGTACCTCACACATAATAATATTACTAACATGTGTCATTACAATAAAAAAAACTCCATATGTGGAATAATTTTAAGTTTATACTTTTATTTGGATGCATTTTTTTTACTTTTTTTAAATAACATAAACAGAACAGATGTATCGATTGTTATGAAATGTTTTCATCAGTATTGTTGTAAACATGTATAGTGTTTGGAAAAGCTCTGTTAAATATGACACTTAGAATCCTCATTTTATGTTTCCTTGCTTGGAATGATATCAATTCACAATCCTTGGAAGATGGACATGATTCATACTGAAAATAAAATGTTTTAGTTAATTTTATTCATATCCATTGTACTAGAAATGAGGAAATCATTCAAGTCATATGTGGTGCATCGATAATTTAAAATATACCTAGTATGCATTTTGTGATTAACATTGAAATTTTAAATTGGTGTTGTTGTCATTTCTGAATGTGCATTTTGTTATTTTGATATTGACATTATTGTTTATATTTGCTATAATAATTCAATTTGAAATAATGATCTATGTATCTTTTTGATTGTGATATTTCTGAATTGATAACGTATATGAATCACATAAATACTAACTAACAGATGTTGGAAAATAAATGACAAAAACTAATAAAGTTAATTGTTTCCATATGATTTAGTGTATTCGTTTAAATGTTTCCAGTACCCAGAACCGTATCGTCCATGGTATAACTTACATTTTCCGAGGCAGAATACCAGTTATGATCCGCGTTGGGCTTAAATGGGGCTTATGCCATTTGAGGCAAACGTAGTTCCAAAACAGTCTACTATTAGTTATTATTGCTGGTGGGGTGCAGAAACTTGGCAAAATGAGGGCTTGAACGGAAGAAATCGTGCATTAACAAGGCGATTCATGTGCCGTTCAAGCCTTGTTATGTGTTTTTCATATCCATAATCTGGTCCACACGCAGTTACTTCCCTTCTCCAGCCTTCGACGACTTTCCAAGCATAAATGGGGAACTGAATAAGAACCAGTTTCCTCGTGCATGCAGGGATAATGGCAATGCCTATTTCAATCCACTTTTCAACTTATACCATCTGCACTCTCTTGAGAACAGCTTTATTGTATTGGCAACGTCAATAAGTTAAGGTTATTTACTCAACACTTTCAAAAGACTATGCTGTAAATTTAAGTGATTATGTACCTTCAACGATCCTGCTGTAAATTACAAAATAATTCCTCATTTCTTAATTTGCGCGGCTGCATTTCAACTTTGCATTAATCCACTGTTTAAACACATTTTAAATCGTAAACTGCCTATCCGAAGGTAAAGCCTCGTCATTTCGGATGATGACCGAGTGAGGCATATGTAAAACACAACCTTGAATTGTATTGAAATAATCGAATTATTTTGTCGATGTCGAATGAACAAAACATTGTTTTCAATGTTATTTTAATTTATTTTGGTATGTGTGATTTGTTTATGCAATAATAGCGGAAATACACAAATCCTCGGACATGATCATCTGCGGGCGCTCTCAAAATCCGTTCCTGCCCTTGTGCTGCGCACTCGGGCAGGAAAGGATTTTTCGAGCGCCCGCAGATGATCATGCCCTCGAAAACGTGTATTATCCCTATAATGAGACCACAAACATTGCGTGACTTTATAGCTTATAGCGATTATCCTGACCAAACTGAGGGTCTGCGCAAGTGTGTCTGGAGCTAAGCTGCTCGCATATGGCATAAGACCCCTTTTCGCACACAGCGGGTCGTCAAATATTGTATTGTGTGAATACAAATCATAAAATATAGGCATGTTCACCGAAACGTTAACTATTCGAAGTATGCTTTCTAACGTTATGTTTACGGACGGTTATCAACATAAGGCTCATGAAAGACTGTTATAACAAAGAACAATAGTTTTATTATTATAAGAAGAAGAAAAATAAGAGGCATAATGCATAATGCATATATAACGTAATATGGAAACACTATTATTATCATTAAATTAAGGATTGGACCATGTGTAAGACGTAGACACTTAATTGTGCAAAACGATCGCTACAGCTTATGTTTTTGCATAAACTAACTAATATCACTTTTGACCAAGATATGTAGAATCAAAATTCTTATTTATGTTATGAAACTTTAACAACAAAGGTTAACTGTCCACCAATAACTGCTGCATTCCGATGAGGATAAAACAAAGTTATGAATATATTTTCCGCAAGACACTACAATCAAACATAATAGTAAACACTATTGTTCATTGCGTGTCATGAGCAGAATATTGTTTTCATTCACATGATTACATTTCTATTGTATTGAGCCTGCATATGCGCTCTATAAATGGCCCTTACTAAGTTCCAATTGATGTCATTCGGAACTCGGAGAACACTCTTCTTTCCGCTAATTGAAAAGTGCTACAGAAAAATTACCTAAACGCTATGTTTTTTTTCCATTCAATGTACTGTGACCTCAAATCAGACTGCCATGTGCGAATGTTCATGTGGCACAAGTTCAGATAACAATTTAACGTGGTTGGTACTGAATGATAAGTCTATTTCCGAATAAGGTCTATACACAGGGCGTTTGTAGATAAAAACGAGTATATTTGGCATCGTGTTGCAGACAATATTTCGATAGTGTTGAATTGTTAATGTTTACTTAAAAAATAACTTTGCATTGAAATTTATGGAAAACATTTTGCGTTTTATAGCGAATAATTTATACTTGTGTTTTTCAACACACTCATAGGAGATGATGTCCAAACTATACTGTTTAATACATTTACATACCATTAAATAAACTTGGTAGACAAGTATCGCAATTCGAAAGCATTTTATTCAAATAAGGTTTATCTTTCAAATAGCAGATGTTCTTAAGTTACTGTTTGTTTTAGTACAAAAAACTTTTGTTCCAAGTTTTATATGAGTTGGGTCTTCGATGATAATTTTTCTACCAAGTTTTACATGAATTTGGTCGTCAAGCAATTAAAATGGGTTCTAATGACTCCAACGAGAACGAAAATGTTCATACTTCTATTGTATATTTGAACTTATTTCCTCAAATATATTTTCTATAGGCACCATTGTTTTTCTTAAATATTATATATAACAAGTATTTTGCAAATAAGATACTTTAAATGCAGTTTGCACATCATTTGCTTGAAGTGAGTTTATTATACAATGATATTTAATGTAATTCAATTCTAAAGTAGCTCTAATGCCAGAGTGTCAGTGACGGGTCGGATTTTAATTAATGATTTGAACGGAAAAGTTCAATTAGAAGTCTTCCCTATCTGCAGGATCGCAATGATATAAAACAGTTCAATGTGCACGTAGCGAGCTTCGTACCTATCCTAGTTAGCCATCTTTAATGTTCAAATTGATATCGTAAATAACAATCATGATGTATTGATTCGGCAATAATACTTTGACTTGTGGATTCACATTGACTGGTTTTGATAACATTTGTTATATTTCATGCTTGTGTGATCCTTACTTACAGATGATGTTGTATTTAGTGAGTGTGGCAACTGCTTGAGACTGGCGTATATTCATTATGTGACCGCATGCATTATTTAAAACATGATTGCCATGGTGGCCAAGGATCGCTCACCTGATTTTAAGGTATACTTGTTTTTAATACTGTTTGCTTCAGGTGCTAATAGGCTCTATAACATTCGAGTCACGGATGGGGTTGGTAAGGGATTCGGTTTTAAAATATTGGTATAATACATAGATTCCTGTTTTATTCTTTACTAATATTGGGGATTCAATGACAATTTCTTATTTTAGGTAATTGGATGTCATATAAACGTTTAGATGTTTTTAAGACGGAGAGACTAACAAAATAACTTTTATGTATTAATCAGCGATTTTGGTAAGAGACAATTGACGTTTAGGTCCATTGTTTTGCTGAAAAGTATTGATTTGTTTTTAATGTATTACTTATTAATTCAATAACCAAATGTGAAAATACGACGTGCGCTTCTTGTTGACATAATTATTCGTACGCCGCATATATGACGTCACATTCTAAACTCGTGCTTTCTTAAAAAAAACTCCAATTTCGAGCATTTTTTATTGTTTATCATTATTTTCTGACAACAGCACACACGTTAACCAACTTGTTTTTTCTAAAAACTTGCAAGATGGTGTCAATTTAAAGATAACAATGTAGGTCACCACTTTAAATAAGGATCTTTTTTATTATACTTTTTGGACTTCACATTTAAAGTCGGTGCGTTGACACCGGTATCCCATGTACATATAATTGTATCATACCGGTTTAATTTATTTCCAAATTACAACATAAAACAAGCATATCACTTTAGTTTCACATGAATGAAGTCGTATAGCAATTTAAATTGATGAAAACGACTCTTACAAGACTGTTTAAGTTCATACCTTATTTGTGTGCCATTATTGCTTCTTATTGAATTATTTTTCTGATGACATATATATATATATATATATATATATATATATATATATATATATATATATATATATATATATATATATATATATATATATATATATATAATAACAATAATGCCGTATGCGTTCCCTGTACCTGGCAGTTTGTATGTTTCAAAGTGATATTTCAGTTTAATTCAAGTGATAGTATCTATAATGCCGAACGTATCTTAATTAAGTTTTGTGAAGTTCTGTACAAAACATTTGTACGTCTTGCCATTCATAAAATATGTGGTTTGATTCAGCATATATTAAGTAGAATTCACACATTCTTGAAAAAAATATCATTCGTGAAAATAAATATTGTTGGGAATAATATGCATGAAATATTTGTGTTTAAACTTAATTTAGCATCAATTGATAACGTGCATGGTTCTGTGAAAAATTGTTTTCTTTTGAAGCTATTTGTTTGAAAGCCTTTGTTTTTTTTATTTGCTTCTAATTTTCCGTATTCCAGTTTACAACAATATGAAGTTTATTTGGCGTTGTTGAACATGGAATGGTGTTTAATGTGGTTTTGCTGTTATAATCTGTTCTTGTCCATAAATATGATTTCATCAACGTTTCAACAAATAACACATGCTTACCACTTAGTCTCATGAGAAATAATATAATTGTTTTGTTTTGAGTTAGAACATATGACAGCGTCTGACACAACTTGCTTTGGTTGAATGAATGAACAGATAAACATTAGGCATTTTAAGACCAACCTCCACGTATATTGGCCAATTCTTTTTATCAAAGTCTTGTCATGTTTTTCATTCCATTAGTGTGTCGGGTTCGAATATTTCTTTAGATGTATTACTAAAATTGATTCCCCAAAAATCTCACGCTGTATTGTATTGTAGTCTACGTGTTTTAAGTGCCCCTAATTTAATAATGTAATATTTAGCTTTCTAAAATGCACGACCTAATATTGAATCATCATTTTCAAATACATTAATTAACATTTTGAAATAAAGTTTGTTGGTCGTAAAATTTAAATGATGCATAATCAACACATATTATTTGTTTAACGTGAAAGGCCAGCCAATAAAAGTTCAGTGGCGGGTCTGCATTTAAAATAAAAGTCGTCAGTTCTGCAGGATCGAAATGATTGCAAAGCTTCAGACATGGCCCAACTTGATGTCATAAATAACGATCGTGCTGTACTGATTAAGATACAACGTCCTAAATTGTAGGGTCACCATGACTGGTTTAATCATGTTGGTTATACTTCGTACTCACGTGATCCAAATTCAGAAACTTCGTGCATATGTTGTATTTGGTGAATGCTATATCTGCTTTGGACTGGCCCTTATTCACTTTGCAAATGAATGCATTATTTGAAGCAAAAGGGTCGTGGTGGCCATTGGTTGCTTACCAGCTTTAAATGTAAAATTGTTTCTTAATAGTGTTCGCAATGCATACACTTAGTTTTTTATCGGTGTTGTAACGAATTGAATGCAAAAACACGTTATACCGTCCATATTTCTTTATTTATACATCACAATAACCTCAAAACAAATATAAGTATATCGGTAATAATAATTAAATACTTATTTATAAATCAACCATCCACTTTCTTCGCTTAGTTGCTAGCATAAGCATGCAAACGATGTAAGTATATACATTACAGACATATTAACAAAATGCTTGGTAATGCATAGCTATTTACAAATACTTCACATCATGTATTTGCAAGCAAACGAATATAATAACAATAGGTAAAATAATGTAAAAAAAATATTAGAAAATTAACGTTCATAAAAAGTGATATTTTTGAATAAATAAGTCACTGCATGCATGAAAAACAAGTTATATAAAACATAGTTTGCAGTTAACGAAGCAGGTTCGAGTGAAGGACGTAATTTATTATCTATCAAACATG
Organism: Dreissena polymorpha; assembly: GCF_020536995.1. Lineage (NCBI taxonomy): Eukaryota > Metazoa > Mollusca > Bivalvia > Myida > Dreissenidae > Dreissena > Dreissena polymorpha. Next base: position 14,537,248 of record NC_068366.1, on the reverse strand, counting down.
AATCGTTCTTTCTTTGTTATTGAGCATAAAACAGTTATCATCGAACGATAAATAACATCCAGTTTATTTATATCAATATAAACAAGGCTATTTATAAATGCATTTATTTAAAACAGCTAGTTTCTTTGATTAAGAATTGCACTGTCTTCAAGTGGTCAAGACATTTAGTGCTTTTTCTTACTTGCAGTAAGTTGTATTATTAAAAAGTAAAATATCTGTTTTGCGGGCACTGATTGACATGAAAACCCTTCTAAAGTTTCATGGAAACTATTATATGTTTTTGACATCTTACTTCATATTCAAATGAAATATGATCGTAGAAATAGATGACGCGTATCGTAAAAAAAGCATAGATATAGCTATAGCTATGTCGAAGGCTGATAAGTATACGCGGATTTTAGTCCGTTTCCTCCGGTTACTTCGGCTTCCCTACGCAATACAAGGCCACTTAAAATATCTTGAAACCCTTTCATTTAAAAGCTTTGGCGCGAAAATGCAGCTATACTTCAAAATTCGTCCCATCGTTCTTAAGTCTTGGAAGTAACTTCTAGGAAGGTTTGCAGCGCAAGGACACTCCGGTTCCATCCATAAGAAAGTCTCGTGCGCTGAAGGACGTCAAAGACTTCACATGGCACACACATGCATGGCTAGTTTTGTGATTTATGAATGGCCTTGGATGTTTATGTCAACCATATAGTTGTGTCAGTAGTTTTTTTAATGTGAACCAATAATCCATGTGGTAAACTGATTGTTATTATACTAAAATTAACAGTTACATGTTGATATTCAACAGAAAAACAGGAGTTCCGTATGAAATCGAACATTAGTTAGCTATCCTTGTGTGTTTTTCAATTATGCGATTGCCGTGTTGCTATTATTGATATATTTTTCCAAATCAAGAATACCTAATATAATACGTGAGTTGAAACCATGAATACATTATAAGTCATTTATCTTTCTGTTTCCGACCATCGTTTGTCGTTATTTGGATTTAAAAAAACAACACTTCTTTGTAAAATACAACAAAACCATAAAATTAAATGGAAGTATTGTTTGCAAAATAATAATGGTATTCACATTAAATATAAGAAACAAGCTTCAACGTTAAATGAATATATTTCCTGCGTTATGCCAGAAAGTACAGTAACATTCAATAATTAAATACTCATTTAAGACAATGTGTGACTACTATATATAAAATAAAAACCAATATAACTACATGTAGATATGCACAACGGTGATTAATAGTTTTCAGTTTTCAACGTGAACAATGGTAGACTTCATCATGATCGGCTGATTATTTACAGAACATTTCGTAAAAGATGCCCGAGTGTAATCACCTAATGTCGCATTTTAATACCGCAGTCGTTATTCAGCTGTTTAGTTCACATTAATCACTTGAACGATAAGGCGAACGAATAAAGCCTCACCACTTTTTGAAATAGTAATTGCCCCAAAACCTGACCTGCTTAACAAGATAAAACAACCCCATAGACAATCGTTACACGGGGAACGTGATGAAGATGATGTATTTAATGGGCATAAATGATCCATAATATACATACACATATTTTTAATATATATATGAATAGTAATATATATATAAACATCAGAATGGTGTACGTAGTATAATAAAGAAAAAATTGTAAATGTCGACATAACCGCCTCGGGGACGCATTGTTAGATTTATGTATGGCTACAAATGTTCGAGTTGTTGAAATTAGAGTTGTTAATGAATTTTTCCCATTGAATTTATTTAAAAACTGGAACAACTAACACAAATTATACGCGAGGACCCAAAACATTTGTTAAATGGAATTCTATTCACATAGGAAGCTTTTATTTCCGAATTATCGAGCGATATTGTAAATCTTGAGTCGAGTCTAATACGCAGGATAGAAAATAACGATGAAATAGAGGACCTAGTGTCCATTTTTACTCAGTATCTTACGTCTAAAAGTAATCCGTATTTTGCTCACACTATTAAATCAGATTCAAATAAATTCGATTCACACGACACAAATATACAAAAAGGGTATAATGCGGAATGTGAACGAAAAAGCAAAGAATTTAAGAATGCTTTTTACAAATATAGCAAAATTAACAATGAAACCAGTCGCCAGTATTTGAACAAAAGAAATCATTCAAATATAATTGTCGTTAATGTAAGTCAGATTTTAATCGCATGTTAGGACGTAAAGTGAATAGCATGAAATCAAAATCATCTAAGGAATTTCGGAAAATGTTCGAAAAAAATATTCGCGAAGCCCAACAGAGAAACTATTTATTTAATAAAGTTCGTTGAATATTTTAAAAACATGGCGAACAATGAAGGAAATTTTAATAATAAGAACAGGGTAAATTTTGTTCGCAAGTTTTACAGCAGCCATAACTCTGACAGTTCCTACCCGGAACTCGATAAACCCATATCACTGGAAGAAATTGTCATGGCCACGAAACGATAAGGCAATAATAAGGCGTGTTCTGCGGACAATATTATATACGAATATTTTAAAGAAAGTGTCCATGTAATAGGTAACGCTTCGGAATTGTTATTTAATCTTATTCTTTAGTCTGTTAAATTCCCACACAGCTGAATAACGGGTATGATTATCCTCCTATATAACAAGGCGATCCGTCTATAACCAATACTTATCGAAATATAACCCGTGTTCATTTTTTTCGAAGTTATTCACTAATAAACTAAACGAACCCTTACAAAATTGTTCTATATCTAATGACATTTTATACAGACGCACAATTCGGTTTCTAGCCGAGCTATAGTACTGTAGACGCAATATTTGCCCTTCAATCATTGATTGAAAGTCATATTAACAATAAACACAACCCGTTTACCGTTATGTTCAATAGTTGAACGAGAAAACTGTATACATGTACATATAAAGGGTTTGTTGATTGACTGGTAGTAGACGTTTTCAACAGTATTGAACACCATAGATCGTTCAGTGTTAGGTATTATCGATCATAACATAAACGTGAACTGCATTGATACATCAAAATAATCCACGCAACGTGTTTTGGAAAGGAGCTTTTTATCGTTAACATTGCCGTCGAAGATTGCATACTTAATATAGAACAAAACGTTACGTCAAATGTCACCATTACCAAACCATTATTAGGTTACGCGACAATCGAAGTATTAGTATTACGTTTTATTCTCTCCCGAACCTTATGTCGTAAACCGTACGGTATCCTTGTCGTATCTGTGAATAGGCCGGATGACTTCCGAGAAAATAGGTCTATTGCACGAATACACCACGGCCTTATATGCTATATGCGTTAACTTAAATACGATATTTCACTTGGAAATGTCTAACAAATATCTTACGATCTCGTTTGAAAATTGTGCGACAACTTTACGTTCAAACGCGCGGTAAAGACTTAAACATACACTATATCAGAATGGACTATTAATAACAATTTTTCAATGTAAAAAAGATATAACAACGTTTATATGTAATTATATGGCATCGCATTTGCCTTTATGCTTCCTTAATGGGGTTTACTATATTCTCTTTACATTATTGTCAGAAATACAATTTAATGCCTTTTTACATGTTTTCCAAAACAAATTGTTATACATATAAAACAACACATTATTGTGGGAAAGGTTTAAATTCCACAGCATTTTTTCATTAACAAAACATTGCAAATATATCAAAATATACATGTATGTTTAAGGTTTAAAAATTTAGTTGTTCAAAAAATCAGTTGTTTTATAACTTCGTAATTATTACTATTGACAATGCAGATCATCTAACCAGCTAAAAATCGACCTACGATATAAGGTCGATTTACTTCATAAAATTCGTCTCCCGTATGACTTTCACCCCTCAGGAGATGTTTCGGTTGATTATGATGATAGTGCTTCCCAGCAACGGCTTTTTGTCTTTAAAAGCCTGCTTTGACGCAGCAATTACACTACATATAGGTTATACTGTATGATTTACCGTATGCTCGATCTTGCAACCCTGATTTATGGCGCCATTTTGTTACCACTAGACCATATCAGCATCTGTATCGTTTATGCTGCACTATTGTGATATTTAACTGCATTCACGTGACCCCGTTGAAAGGCACCACATACGCCCGTGTTTGCTCGCGTTAATTCATCGACTTGTATATGCGGCGTTACAAAAGAAGACAGCTTAGGCTTCTTCTCATATCAACTGTGATTGATGAAACGAGAGTTTATTGTGTTCAACGTCAACTAGTGACGCTATTTAGTCTGAATAGTTCTTAGCTGACATAACATGTTTGCATTACAGATGAACGGCGTCCTCATCGTGTTTCTCGCATCATGTGTCCACGGATTTCTGCTGGACACAAGCTATGACCCTTGCTCGTACACGAGTTACGAAATCATTTGTGACAACCAAAACCTTACTTCAATACCAGTCTTCAACTTGACAAGCTTTAAAGACACCTGTCCTACTAACATGTTCTTGAGTGACAACAAACTTTCCAGTATCGAAAACGATGCATTTTCGCAGTTGAGCTCCCTGAATTGTTCATATACTATTCGGCTCGACCGTAATAATATGACTCAAATTAACGAATACGCTTTCCGCGAAATTGAAACCCATATTGACGGATTATATTTAGATACAAATAATCTTCATTTGCTACCTGAGGCTCTAGGTTCGATTATTAATCTTGAAGTGTTATATCTCTATGGAAACCCGATTGTGTCATTGAATCCGTCAGTCATGGTTAAAATTGGACGTTCTTTAACAGAATTTTCTGTCAGTATGTCTTCATTCCAGCAGTGGCCGAGCGAATTTCTTTTCTTAAAGGGATCTTTTCACGTTTTGGTAAATTGAAAAAAGTTGTTTCAGATTCGAAAATTTTCGTTTTAATTTTGATATTTGTAAGAAAACAGTAATACTGAACATTTACCATGGTCTAATATGGCCATTATATGCATCTTTTGACAATTTAAAAACCTGAAAATTATAAAGCGTTGCAACGCGAAACGATAGAATAATTTGGAGGGTTCTATTGTTGTCGTTTAATTTTGTGAAACTACGAAGATTGCTTACATAAAAAATAAAATAGGCGCTTATTCATAACTTGGCAGGATGGCCGAGAGGTCTAATTGTTTTTTTTTTCTCCAGGTCTCCGGGGGTCACTGGTTCGAGCCCTGATGCGGGTTACTTTGTTTTCCTTTTTTTAATTTTATTCTTGATTTTTTACTGAAGCTTTTTAGATCCAATGTTTACATTAATCAATATAAAGCATTTAATGACAAACTTCAAAACATGCCAAAAATCTGTGAAAAGGCCCCTTTAAATAAAGTACGTGAACTTGTGCTATACGATATACCTTTTCAGAGTTTGGATTCAGATGCGTTTCATGGACTTACACATCTTCTATATTTGACAATAAGACGCTCTAATTTTAAACAAATCCCAAATGCACTATGTGCTCGTTCAGCCATTTACGTATTATACTTACAAGGCAATTATTTGTTTAATGAAAGCAAATCAGAGGTCTTTGAACCATGTAGTCGATTAATCGGCACGCCAGGAGTTGGAGTCATAGATTATTCAGACAATCGTGTGGATTACTTTCCGAACATTTTTACAATGTTTCCATATGTAATCTATCTTTCTATTTACAACAATAGCATGCGATTTATGGATGAAGACATGTTTGAAGATAATTTGTATGTTGATTGGCTTTCTCTATATACGAACCAGTTCAGACGAATACCCAGTGGATTGAATACTTTTAAAAATCTTCGTGCATTGCAACATCATCGAAATTTGATAGAAAACGTTGATGACAATGACCTTATTGAATTACGCAGTTTAACCACCATCAACCTAGCAGGAAATCAAATCCAGTTCATCACGAACAAGGCATTTCAAAACAACATACATCTCACGGCCGTAGACTTGTCCCACACGTTTCTGACCACCATACCTGCTGCCGTTACCATGTTACCGTCTCTAGAGACTTTAGGTCTAGAAGCCAATTACATCGAATGCACGTGCGACCTAGCCAGTCTGAAGAATTGGAATGTGTCTTCTATACGAATAGACGGACTATGTTACCTAACAGAAGAGACAATTGAACATTGTATCAAGAACTACATCGACGCGGGTAAGTGCTAACCCGTGCAAAAACGACGATAGTCAATAACAGATTTTAAAGATTACTTTTGGACACACATCAGCGTGATTTGCATTCAACTCTTTAATTATTTTTGATGAGCTGACGTTAAATTGATGAAAATTATAATATGTTTTATATAAATCAAAACAGAACTACATGTGTAGCAGTATTACAAACGATAATTGTTTTGTTTTTGTTTTTGTTTGGAAAAACTTCATTCACTTGGTTTAATATGTCACTAAGAGCCATCATTGTTATGTTTGCATGCTTGGAATAAGTGATATGTTTATCTCTATGATTCATATTCATTGGAAGATGGAATAATAATTAAAATGTAAATATTTCATTAATATCAATAACAAATATTAACTCATGTGTAATGAAGCGGTCGTTTGAATAATATTTTCCTTGGTTTAGTGTGTTTACTAAACAAAATTGCGGTTTAAAATTGGTATTTGTGCCACTTCTGAATGTTTATTGTGATATTTTGATATTGACATAATTGTGTGGTGTGACAATAAATATTCAATATGGAATTATGCACTGTTTACATTTTAGATTGCTGTATGTAGGAATTATTTAAATAAATAATAGTGTACAGGTGATGAAAAATAAATTAAAACAATACTTTGTTGGACTTATGAAATCGAGTATTCCTTTTTTCAAATACCGAGAACCGTATCGCAAATGATAGAACTAACATTACCCGAAGCTGTATGCCACTTTTTTTATTGTGTGATTTTAAAACAGAAAAGAATATTCTTATAAGCATTTCGCAGAGTGTTAACTATTCGGTGAACGCTTCATAACGTTACGTTAACAGCCGCGCTTCTTATGCTTTTTTGGTAATCAGCATAAAGAAACTGAAAAAATAATCACCGTTGTGAAAAACGAAATATTTTAGTTAAAGCACTCTTTTATTATTACCAAAGCAAATGTATTTGTAATTATTATAAGAAGAAACATCAAAGGCGTTACGTGGAATTGACATACAACTTAAGACACTATTGCAACCATTTATTCAAGGATTTGGCCATGCGTTTATACCATTTGAAAATATACATTTTAACTATGACACATCAATTTGCAAAACGTTTCTTTGTCCTCATGTGTAGCTGACATACCACTTTTGACCTAGATTTATTGAGTTAATTACGCAGCGGGTGTATTGAATGCCCCTCAGCGTTTCGAAATTTTTCTCATTTTATGAAATGACATTTTTAATATTAGTTTAATGTCCACCAATAACGGTTGTATTTTTTATCAAAATATTGATAATAGTTAATATCACTTGTTAAAATAAAGATATGAATACGTTCCGACAAAAACGTCAGAAGAATAGATAATAATAAACACTCGTATTGATTACGTCTTACAAACAGTTTGTTTTATTTATAAACATGTTATTTATTTTCATTCAAATTAAAATGACCTCAAATCTTACGCCAATATGCGAATATTCCGGTGATACAAGTGCAGATAACAGAACAGAACATAAGAGTGTATTTCTACTGAAGCATATATGCAGCTCACCGTCATAAACATACATATGCAATAACCGCATTCGTTTCAATTAAATACACAACATACATCATTTCGAAGAGAAATCAATTTAAAAACGAAAGAAATACAACATGTTTTCGTGAGAATGTCACATGGATGAGGTTATTTCATAGTGACCACATAATGAAAAAAACGTAATTAAATAATTGCAACAAGTATTGCATTATTCTAAGCTTATTGTCTTTGTGAAAAATATATAATTAATACTACATATATACATATATTCTCGCATTTTAAGCATTTTAACCAAAAGATTGCCAAATAACAATAAAACGTTGTGTGTTCTTAGTGACAAGCCGAGTTCCGAATAAGGTCTTATCACTGTCGATAAAAACGTACAAATGACAGTGATATATCTGATTTTTTTTAATAAATTTATTAAAGTATCAAAAACATCATCATCAAAGTGCTTGGTTAACGTCAAAGGTCATCTAACATAACGTTAATGATGAGTCTTCTTTTAAATTACTTATTTCAACGGTAATTGTATTATTACTTATTTCAACGGTAATTGTATTATTACTTATTTCAACGGTAACTTACAAATAAAAGTCGACTCATTTCTGCGAGATTTAAATGAAAAACAAAAGTCAATGTGAACGTAGTTAGCTTCAGACATGTCCTATCTTTAACGTCAAAATTGGTGATATGAACTAAAATCGGGATGTTCTGATTCGGGAACAATACACTATATTGTACATTCACAATGTCTGGTTTGACCGAGTTGGTTATAATTCGTGTACACGTTAATTAAGAAACTATTTAATGTTAAGTGAATAAGACACCTTCTTGAGGATTTAAGAATGGCACACTAAAGTAGTTGTGTGTGTTTTTTCTTTAATGAACGAACTTCAATAGATTTATCGAATAAACTTTAATCAACATTTTAAAACGGAAATTGCTTTGTTCTGTATTCCGTCGAGGCCGCTAAAGATAAATGAATAACATATTCAAGCAGTTTTCTTCTTAAAATTACTTTTCCTGGACTTAATATTGTTTTGATAAATACAGAGTAGTCGTCTTAAGAAGGACAGTATTACGGTGGTTGTTTCGGTGATAATGCCTTTATCCGTCGACGCTCTCATGCCACGTGACACGTCTTGTACTTTGTTGCGTATTGATCAATTTGTTTGCCCATCTGTGTATAGTAGCCGCGACCCGATCAAATTGCGGCAGTCCTATTGTCTTACCAGCCGCCGCCCAGAAAGACTTCTTCTTAATTATGCTTTTCAAAAAAGCTATTGTTTTTTATAAAATAGTGGAACCCGGCTCCTGCTAACCCTGCTCCTATGCAAATGGCATAACTGTTTAATTTGTTATTATTAATTAATTGTTGTTTTTTTACAATTTAGTTACTACTGCGTTAGTTTTGACGTCCAAGCTCAACTCGGCCGATATAAAAGAAGCTTATTTTCAAATCCAGTTTCAATATGATTTAATAAACAATATGAGTCTACATTGTTAACAATTGTTTATTTGAGCTAGTGATCTATTGTTTCGATCTCGTCTAAAATGCTATTAGAGCCTAAATTGTATTGGCAATAAATGTGGACTTAATGTGTGTTCACAACTTTGTGGAAGTTTCCAATATCACCTATTTGAAAATCGCAAAATCAGAAAACAATGTGCAACCCGGACTTCAATTTTAATATAAGTCTGTCGGTAACCACTTTGAATGATGGTCTCTGTTGTTATCTAACTTATATTACGAAAATGGAAACTTGATGGTTGGATATTTCCAAACCGATCTAGTAGTGATGTCTCTCACAAATCTGATTAGTGGAGGCTATTTACTTTTGTATTACGACGTCTAGTATTCGTTGACAAAAGACGCTCTTAGAGCATTTCGGAGCAATTGATATTCTCGGAATGAGGGAAAATGCATCATTGGTCTTTGAAAATGTTAGCTTTTTACAATCACACATGTACATTTAAATGGCTAAAAGGGACAACCTCAACATTAATATAGAGAATATTATGTGAGTGTCGGATAGAGATCAAGTTTATCATGCGAGGCTGAGAAACATGTAGTGCGAGGCTTGCCGAGCGCTACAAAGTTTCGAGCCGAGCATGATAAACTTGATCTCGATCCGACACTCACATAATATTCTATTTATCCTATTATTTTGTGGTCGTTTATCGTTCAAAAAAAGTAAAAATACTCAAAATTCAAAGAAACAGCTCTGGTTTCCCAAGTTGACTCCGAAGTGTTTGTTTACTTCAACGTCATCATTTGCTATGACGTCACATTAAAATATATAGTGTTCTTAAGATAGAGATCGGAAAACCATGATCTAAAAATATCAATATTATAAAGCTAAAGTTTATACGATCGCTGTTATACTATCGATTTTCATCTGATAATAGGATAAAATAGTTTCCAATATAAAAACTAGCACGGACTGATTACTTTTGTGGATCAGAGGCAACTGCCAGAGAGTTTGGAAGCACACACATGTTAAACATACGAGCTAGTATTCAAGTCTGAAATATTACGAGATATGGTCTTTTTTGCCAAGTAAAATACATTTTCAGTAGCAGCACTTAATTGCATCTTCCCAACATCTAGTGAACGTGTTGCAAATTGTTAGCGGTCGCAGATACATAAAACAAACATGTTACGAGTACTTTGGTGTAAATGAAATGCACTCAGTAGCCAACATGACTTTTGTTTGTCAATGAACACCAAGTTGTGTTCGAAGTTTTGTTTTATCGATCATAGCAGAAAAGCGTGTTGCAGTGGTACATACTCTTTATCATCCTTTATATTTTCCTTATCTTTTTCTGTTCATCATCCTCAGCGGAAACATTCTTGCCATCATCATAATCACTATATCCACCGCCAACATCCTCGCCAATAACTAGTACCCAAACATCCCGACCATGTTTGAAAATTGAGATGAACCTTTACGTTTAAGCGCACGGTAAAAACTTAATCATACACGAAATCAGTATTGACTAATAATAAACATTTTGCAATGACACAAAAGATAAAACAACTATGAAAGTAATATCATAGTCCTTTTCTTTAAACGTACTGTTTTCTTGTTGCAATGTGCTTTACAAGTGTATTGATTTTTGTCAGTAATAACGGTAAAATGCCTTTCACATTTTTTTTCAGATCGACGCGTGATAAATTTAATGTAACAAATTATTGTGTAAAAATTGGAAAATACTCAGTCGTGTTTCAGTAACAAAATTACAAAAAATATATCAAATAATACAAGTGTTATTAAATCATTACATCGATATATAAATTGTTGTATAACTGTATAATAATGACTATAATTCACAATACAAATAAGTCAATATGCTGATGCGTTTAACTACATACTATCAGGTCGATTTTCTTCACCTTACTTAAGGTATTATTTACGAACTCTCTCAAGATACAGGTGTTATGAGATAATCGAAAAATCGAACAGTTACAGTAAGGATCTGTTAAGGGCAAAATAGACTTAAGGTAGCTTTCAGATGAAGGCCCTTGTGAACCGTTAATGCGAATACGCAAAACGCATAGAACATTAGTAGCTTATATATGACCGACATGTGCATTTGAAATCAATTATATAAATAACCTTAATAGTTTCTAATTAAACATGATGATGTTTATTTTGTTGGTCGTTTGATTTTATTGTTGCAAATATTAAAGTAGAACAATGTGCCCTTCGAAAACTTTTAGAGTGACTGGAATACCATTACTCAGGTCAATCTCCCATACGGACATTGCCCTTTTGAAGATTGTTTAGTTTTGTTACGGGGGATATTGCTTTTCAAAGACAAGCTTGGGTCTTTAAGTGCCCGGTACACAGAGCCCCGGTTAAACATCTCAATCGAAAGAAAAGCAATTATGAGATGGTTTTGCAAGGATCGAACTTGTACTCTTGAGTTATGTTACCACTAAACCATTGTTCGAGTCATCTATTATATTTATATTGATATCGTTTATGCGGTACAATTATGCTATTTTGCTGCACCACATGTGAACTTGTTTGCTCACGTGAATTCGTCGATAGGCATGTGAGGCATTACAAATGCAGACAGTTTAAGCTTCATCTGATATCAACTGTGTTTGATGAAAATTAATATAACTACGAGCAGCTTGAACTAGTAAAGCAGTTCAGGATTAATCATTCTGAACTGACATACAATATTTGTTCTGTAACCGTTAACCGGCGTTTTCATCGTGATTCTCGCACCATTTGTTCACGCATTTCTACAGGACGCAAGCTCTGATCATTGCACGTACGGGAGCAATTACATCCGTTGTTCAAACAAAAACCTTACTTCAATCCCTGTCTTCAACTTGACACGCTATAGCGATGTTTGCTTAAGGTTCATTATCTTAAGCTCCAACAAACTTACCATTATCCAAAACGATGCCTTTTCGCAGTAGAGTTCCCTGAATTGTTCATATAGTATTCAGCTGGACCATAATAACATGTCTCAAATTAACGTATACACTTTTCGCGGCATTGAAGCCCATATCGACGAATTATATTTAGAAACAAATAGTCTTACCTCGCTACCAGAGGCTCTAGGTTCGATTATTAATCTGAAAGTGTTATATCTCCTTGGAAACCCAATTGTGTCATTGAATCCGTCAGTCATGGCTAAAATTGGACGTTCTCTAACACACATTTCTGTCAGTATGGCCTCTTTTCAGCAGTGGCCAACCGAACTTCATTTCTTAAATGAACTATATCGACTTGTGCTATCCGATATACCTTTTAAGAGTTTGGATTTAGATGCATTTCATGGACTTACACATCTGGGTTATTTGTTAATAAGACGGTCTAATTTAAAAAAAATCCCAAATGCGATATGTGCTCTTTCAGCACTTTACTCATTAGATTTACATGGCAACTATTTGTTTAATGAAAGCAAATCAGAGGTGTTTGAACCATGTAGTCCAATAATCGGCACGCCAGGTGTTAGAATTATAAATTATTCAGACAATCGTGTGGATTACTTTCCGAACATTTTTACAATGTTTCCACGTGTTCTCTCTCTTTCTATGTACAACAACAGCATGCGGTTTATGGATGAAGACATGTTTGAAGATAATTTGTATGTTGAGAGCCTTCATCTGCATACGAACCAGTTCAGACGAATACCCAGTGGCTTTAACATCTTTAAAAAGCTTATTATATTGCTACTTCAACGAAATTTGATAGAAAACGTAGATGACAATGACCTTATTGGATTACGCAGTTTAACCATCATTAATCTAGCAGACAATCCAATCCTGTTCATCACGAACAAGGCATTTCAAAACAACATACTTCTTACCACCGTAGATTTGTCCCACACCTTTCTGTCCACCATACCTGCCGCCGTTACCATGTTACCGGCTCTTCAAACTTTAGGTCTAGAAGCAAATTACCTCGAATGCACGTGCGACCTGGCCAGTCTGAAGAATTTGAATGTGTCTTCCATACAAATAGACGGACTTTGTTACCTAACAGATGAACGGATTGAGACGTTTATCAAGACATACATCGACGCGGGTGCTAACCCGTGAAAAAACGATGACAGCCTACAACAGATTCTGAAGATAACTTGAAAACAATCATTCGCACTTGGAAATTATATTGTGACATATAAAAGTCACAAACAAAAAACTTTATGCATAACAGTATGTACATACAAATATTGTTTTATATTTTGTATGGAAAACTTGATTCACTTTGTTTAATGTTACACTTATATACATTACTGTTATGCTTGCAAGCTTGGAATAACTTAAACGCAACTTATGTGCAAAGCTCTGATTCGCATTCGTTGGAAGATGGAAAAATGATTCAGAATAAAATTACAATGTATATAATTCCGTAATATTCATAAAACTGAAAAGCATATTAAAGCATGTGTGATGCAACGCTGCAAGGAACTATACTTTCTTTTTATTAAGTTTTTTCATAAACAAATTGCGGTTAAAATTGGCGCTTTTCATTTCTGAAAGCGCATTGAGAATTTGAGATATATTCATTTTACAATAATTGTGTATTGTGACAATAACTATTCAATGTGTAACAATGATCTGTGTACATGTGTGATTGCAAAATGTCTTAATTGTAATAAATAAATCTGTAGAGGTTTGAGAAAATAAATGACAATAATTATGCAATCGGTTATTGTTTTCTTTGTTTCAACAACCAAGAATCGTATCATTATCCGAAGCTGAATACCCTCTAGTTTATGGAGTGATTTTAATCAGGGATGGCAACGAATACCGATTTTGGTATTCGAATATTTGGTCATCCTTTAGAACGAATATTCGGATATTCGGTTAACATCTGTTGAAGAACAATCAACAAAATCAACTTTGTTTACCGAACCATTACTCCATAAATTCTACTTTCGTTTTTACCGGAAGTTCACCGGTAGTGACTAAATATTGACACAGCGTTGCCGTCGCTAATTCGAAGTTGATTTCGTTGATTATTTTTAATTGTTAAAATTGAATGACAAAAACTGTTTTTAAACTTTTAATATTGTACATCTACAATAGAACGAGAAACATAATATTTACATGACGACAAAACAATAACATGACAAAACAGTTAGTTCTAAAAATAATTTAAGCTGAACTTTAACGTATTATTTACATAGCGAACACATTCAAACAAAAACAAATTTATTATATACGGACAAAACACCAACGATAGATACTGAAACAAGATGCCACAACACACTTTGAACCTGTTTAACAGTCAGTCTTTTACCGTTGCCACATTTAAAAGTCACTCGGATCGGCGTCACTGGCCACATGAACAATGTTCTTATTTAAAAACACGATTGCGTCTACAAGATCACTGGCGAGTCTATTTCTAAGTTTATTGATAAGCAATACAGTGGTGGAGAATATGCGCTCAGATGGCACAGAAATTGCAGGCTTTTTTGATTGGACAACGTGATTGTAAGCATACGATTCGCATTTACTCAATTTCATTAGAGCAAAAAAACATTTTCGATTGGAGAACGCGATTTACGTCAATCAAACATCTTTTGCATAAGTTCTTATTATTTTTTTTACACCAAGTCGGCTTTTCCTTTACTCATTTAATCTTTGATCATTTTAAATGTAATTCGAGTCATTAGGTCAAGTGCGGGTCGGTGTTTTAATTTCCGACGCGATTTGCACCTATCATAATTTTGACACAAAGTGACTGTCTTTGGTCAATTAAAATTTCCTAAAGGTAGGCAATAAGCGGGATTTATGACAGGTATACTGTCATCACCATAGCTACGCATTATCGCGCCTACCGGAATAAACACAATGATACAAGAAACAACTTTTTTTAACAATGTTTGAAGCAAATTTCACGCATACAAAGTCTTTGAAATTACTCGATTTTTTTTTATTTTTCTGTCGAATATTCGATTCGGAAAATAGTATTCGAATATTCGGTGCGGGACCGAATATTTGGATATTCGTTGACATCCCTATTTTAAATCATTTAAAGGTGGATTTAAAGCGTTTCACACACACCTATTTGCTGCATCTTATACAGCATTTCGTACAGTCTCGAAACTTTGATGATGAACATAAATCAAGTTAACAAAATGAAAAACGAAATATTCGAGTTAAAACAATGTGTTATCATATAGAATAATAGTATTTGAAATTATTATAAGAAGACAGTTCGGCGTAGATGACTGATATGACTTTTTATTGAGATAAGAATACAGCGGGAGAATGAAATTACCAATGGGGATGCGCGCATGTTCTATATTTTAGGAAATGCAAACTTAAAACAATGGATTAAGGCCTATCATTTACTGTTGCACAATGATGTGGGTCAACCAGTACATAATTAGTATAGTCGGTTCTATCACAAGGGTAAACATATCTTAAAACAACCCTTTAGAACGGTGGATAATAATCAATACCACTTTTCACTGCGTGAAATAAATAGAATGTTGTTTTCATTAAAATAATCAAATCACTATTTTAATAAGCCTACATGCATACTATAAATAGCAATAACGGAGCTCCCTTATATCCTTTCGGAACTCAGAGAGCACTGGGGTTTAGCTCATTTACATGTGATACATATTAAGTTTACCTAAAGCCCCGGGATTGTATATTGTCATCCATATTAATATAATAATATTTTACGCCAATAAGCGAACAATAATGTGACACAATCGCAGATAACAGTAAAAGGTTGTTTGTACCTAGTGATAGGTCGAGTTCCGCATAACGTGTCTTCACTGGACTCTGGTCGATCAAAACCTACACATGTCTTTTGAACTCGCGTGCCGTCTTGCTTTTATAATATTTATAAACTCACCCTACAATTTAAGCTACATTTTAATTGTTGTGGGTGCACGAGCGAACTATTTATAATTGTGTCTTTAAAAAATATTTTTAGTAAAAGTTTTTGTTTAATGTGTGTTGTTTTTTCCGTTAAATATATTGTATTTTCCTTGTCAATAGGTATGTGAGGGTCGAGGGCATGCCACTTCATACCGTACACAGTTTTACAAGTTATATATTCATATTGTAACACATTTCAGACATTTAATAATCCATAGCTTTTTCTTAATTATCTAAACCCTATTTTAACATATAAATAACAATACATTACTTCTCAAGTCCCATATCACAACTACTGGAGAACACGCAACAATGGTTCCCATTCTTTACTTTTAAACGAATCATGCACATTCATTTAGTACATGGCAGTGAAAGGACACGGTCTAGTTTTGTTTATTTTACAATAATAACATTTTAGCCAAACAAATATTAAGTTTTAAGATACATTTGCGTGTGCATGCCCCAGTATAAAGGAATGCATATTTAGAAGGTTCGAAAAATTATTAAATCAACAGTGGCATATCCCATGTTAAATAAAAAAAAAATTGTACCGATAATGTCCAATTATATATGGAAACAATTGTTATTGGTATCCCGTGACATATAAAAAATGTCTAATTATTTTGTTTCAATATACTTACAAATCGTCGCTGTCGTTCTCAAACCTCGTACCTACAAAATGCCAACTTTTCAGGAGAGGGAAAAAACCGTCTCATATTTTATAACGATGTTTTAGAAATTGAAATTCTGTAAAAATACCAAACAAATAAAGCTGCAAAATACGGTATAAGCCGTAGACGCGTAAGTCATACTGATAAGTCATACTGATATTCAGAAATGGTAGCTACGATATTTGTCACCACCGTTTTGTCATTGTTATGAGGTGCGACAATTCGTCCTGATAGGAAACCTCGTAGCTGCAAATATAAAAACTTTTTTGTTAAAGTTGTCCAAACGAAATGACGTACCTATAGGTGAAATGACGTCGCGACGACTTTTCACCGGAAAAAAAGCAAACGATCAAGCTACAACATTTCATCACGTGACTTTTACAAGGGCTCTGATTGGCGTAGGGCTACGAGATATAGCACAAAACACGCACCAG
Organism: Dreissena polymorpha; assembly: GCF_020536995.1. Classification (NCBI taxonomy): domain Eukaryota; kingdom Metazoa; phylum Mollusca; class Bivalvia; order Myida; family Dreissenidae; genus Dreissena; species Dreissena polymorpha. The sequence continues at coordinate 14,520,113 of NC_068366.1, read as the reverse complement.
ATTTCATATATTCGGAAAAGACGAAAAAAAGTTTTTGAAAATTTTGGAGCTACGAGGTTTGAGAACGACAGCGACGAAATGCTCAACAATTTCTCTATACATACTGACAAAGACTCATATTTGGAAACTATGTGTATCTTTTTGTGTCAACCAAGATGGGTCGTAGGCTTGTGCAAATAAACAGCTTCAAAAAACTATGAGCGTCTGAGCTTCATGTATCTTGTCACTTCCTAAATAATTCCTAGGAAAACTAAGTACATGTGTATTTTGGATGAAAATTTTGTAGTTTGCAAAACTCATCATACCTGTAAAAGGTCAAAAGATAAATGGTGTGCATGAAGTCCCCAACAAAATGTACGCTGTTTTCAAAACATGATTTTAAAAAAAAGGCTTACAATTGGTGTGTCTGGGTTATTATAGAATAGTGGGTTTTGAAGCAAAAGATTATTGTAAAATGGTTCTTTTCTTCAAAGGTTTAACAAATTATTGCAATGTATTTTTCCGAAATAGAGTTTGTATCTTCATAATTAAGTTGTCAGGATTACATCATCCGCAGTTGTATACTTTTGGGAAATAAGTCATCATTTTATTTAAAATATTTGTCCATTTTTCATTTCATTTGAAAATTCTACGGATGCATTAGCACTGCAGATATGTTTCAAACGTGAACAGATCAATCATCTTCAAACCATCACTTAAAAAGTCAATTGGAAAGCCCGATGACTCTGGGCTTTGATTATTTGTCATGTTTTGTAAAACAAATATAATTTTTTAAACTATATTTAAATAGTTAATGTTTAGATTTTGATACTGGACTAGTTTGTTTATAGAATAAGGCGGCTTCTTATCAAATGTAAGATTTATGATCTTCAATAATAAACTTTCATTAATTGAGCTGGTGATAGTTTTTATCGTTTAATTGTATTTTTTCAAAGTTGCTTTCACGTTTTGGTAAATTGACGCAATTAAAAAAAAAGTTTGATATTTGTGAGGAAACAGTTATACTGAACATTTACCATGCTCTAAAATATCCATAATATGCATCTTTTGAAAATTTAAAAACCTGAAAATTATAAAGCGTTGCAACGCGAAAAGATTGAAACATTTTGAGAGTTCGGTTTTGGCGTTATGTTTTGTGATACTACGAGGATTGCTTATATATAGTATAAAATGCATTGCATTATATGAGCCCGGATGACCGAGTGGTCTAAGCGATAGACATTTACTCCAGGGGTCAGTGGTTCGAGCCCAGATGAAGGTTACTTATTTATTTCTTTAATTTTATTCTTGTTTTTACTGGAGCTTTTAAGATCTAATGTTTTCATTTATCAATATAAAGCATTTAATGACAATAAGTATGTTTTCTATATAATACTCTAATGGAAAAGACTTTACAAATGACATGATCATTCTTACCAATTTTTTTAATTTTTATTATTAACTAATTATTTTTACCTTTTATCTTAATTCACAAAAGCTTTAATTTTCTTCCTTATTAAGTTCGCATTAACAAAGAAATGTATGAGCTTTCGATTACATTTGTTTAATGATATTCTCGTGTGAATTCGGTAGAATAAAGTGTCAGTCAACTAGTGTTGGGATGCAAAACATTTGTTTTAATGTGATCCTATCTTGTTTCTTGTTTATTAAAGTTAAGTTCTTGTTTCTAAGTATTATATTTACTACAAAATCTTCAAAAATATTAATGTCTACTATTTATATATGTATATCTAACGTGCATTGTATATCTCTTTCGTACTTGGAGTTTCATATTAATTTCTTATGCTTATAGTTATGCAATCAACGCTCTAATTAAAAAAATTGCATTTTGTTTTATTTATTGCCAGTCCTATATTAATACAAACCTTTCAAAAACATTTATTAGAATTTCAAATTAAGATGGTGTTCCGTCTATCCTTAAACATGCATGATCAGCAAACATGTATTGTGTGTTTGTCGAACAAGGTCATCACATAAATTAGATTTCACTCGTCTCATTTCTGCAGAATCGATATGATAAAAAAATGTTAATTTACACATCGTGAGCTTTAGAAATGTCCTACTTCGCCTTCTTTTCATGCTTAAGGTCCAAATTAATGTCATTAATAACAGTCGTGATGTTCTGATTCGGACCCAATCATTTAAATGGTAGATTCACATTGACTGGTTTGATCAGGTTGGTTACACACTTTAGAAAATAACAACGATATGACCAAATAAACACAACATTTATTAAAGCTAAACGACGCGATCGTAAACGGCGCCACCAAAAACATAATAAGTATACGTGAAAATAATCACTGTTAATCTGTATTTCTTAGAATGCCTTACTCATATGCTTTTACAAAGGATAAAAACATAAAATAAAGTTCATAATACGTTTTATAATTCATCAACAAAAGCGATCTTATATGTATTTTGCTTTTTAAGAGAGTTTGAGTATTGATTTTTTTTTAAGAATTCTTAAAGATGTAAGGCTGTTCAGATTTACAACTGGTTACAATAAAAGGCTAACCGATTAATTATTGCAGCTTTTGTTATAATTATCATTATACACGATCTCAGTTAATAAACGTTGGACACCTGTATGAGATTGGCTCTTATTCACTGTGGGGCTGCATCTTAAACAAGAAAACTATGGCGGCCGTACGGCGCTCACCTGATTTAAAGTTGCAATTCATTGTCACTGGTGTTCGCTGCAGGCCCCTAAAGAGAACTGGAACATTTAAGTCGCGAATGGGGTTCGTAGGGAGGGGTCTCGGCACCTGAAAATATTTGTTTTTGAATGTCTATGTAATACATGGCTTTCTAAAGTATTGTTTTCTAAAATTTGGGATTCGATTAACATTGTTTATTTTCACGTATTTGAAGGTCATATAAATCAATTATTTTTATTAACAAGCAGTCATTAACCCATGCATTTTTATGTTTTATGTATCATATTTATTTAGGAAATTTTCAATTTGATTTGGAATACCCATGTAATCTAACGTATGATTTATTAATGTAACAGCGAAGAAATAGCTAATATATTTAATAAAAGGGCGTCAGCACTACATAAAGTTAATGAGGCATGTTTTAATTAAATTTTTTCCATCAATAACAAATGAATGAAAGTGTTCGCGCATTATTCGTTGCATTATTGCAAATTATTTGCATGGAACAAATATTAAATTGATATTGTTTTGATAAATAACGAGTAGTAATCAAATAATTAAAGCATAAATGTGGTAATTTGCTTTTATCGGTAAGTGATAATACAGTCATCCGCCGACACTCACAAGCTAAGTGACACGTCGTGTACTTGTTTGTGAATTGATCAACATGGTGATAAAAAGAATAAAACAACATATCAACGACATAATTTAACACTTAGCAAATGATTTAAAATACAATCAAAACAAGCATGATCTTGGAAATAAATGCAGATTCTAGGCGTCTGCATAACGTTGTGATATTAGGATATTGTCATATTAGACTTTTCAAGCCGGGTTCGGTTCAAAAATAATTTTGTCGGTCACCACTTTGAATCAGTGTCTCTTTTGTTACCTCAGTTGTATGCCGACATATGGAACCTTGTCATTTCCAAAGTTAGCAAGCTGCGGTACTTTTCCCACAGCGTAATGGTGTAGTTTATATTTGGTTACAATACGGGGTCTAGCATCGTTGCAAGGAAAGCTCTAAGGGCATTTGCGCACAATCGATAAGTCGGTCTTTATAGGAGCTTTTTAATAAAACCATGCATCATAGCGGTGAAAAATCATATACGTAAATTCCTAAGGTTAATAGGGACAATCTCTTCATAAGAAACAGGCCTTTAAGATAAACACTAAGACGGACTGGTTATTTTTGTACATCAGGATTAATTGACTGACAGTTTGGAAGCAGACATAACGTGAACTCTTCTTGCAAGAGTTAATGGACCGTATGCAAACATGATGGGCTTCGTTATATACTTAAAGACGTTTCCAGCAGCAGTACTAAATTGCATCTCTTTTTTTATATTTCGAACGTGTTGCACTTTAAAAGCGGTTGCAGATATAAAAACAAATATAATTGCACTTTGGTGTAAACAGTAATATTCTTTGGTACAAACATGACTGTGGTATGAACACCATAGAGTGTTCGATGTTTGGTTAAATCGATCATAGCAGATTGAAGTGGTACATCATCTTCATCCTCCTCCCATTTACCTTTCTTTAATGGCATCATCAGCAGCATAATCACCACAGCTACCATCAGCATTCTCATCACCAAAAGTACATGCGTCTTCGTCGTCATCACGCTTTTCAACGAAATGATCATCATATCCATCATCATTTTATCAACATTATAATGATCATGATACGTAACATCTACCTTATATGGAAAAGTATATTTTACGTTTAAAATTATTTAAACAATTGAGTAAAAACTGACCATGTCTAACTATAAGCTGATGAAGTGGAGAATAATGATGATGATGATGATGATGATGATGATGATGATGATGATGATGATGATGATGATGATGATGATGATGATGATGATGATGATGATGATGATGATGATGATGATGATGATGATGATGATGATGATGATGATGATGATGATGATGATGATGATGATGATGATGATGATGATGATGATGATGATGATGATGATGATGATGATGATGCTGATGATGAAGTTTTCAACGTTAATTATGTCTCCAGCAGGATCATTAGAACAGAAATCTAATTTACAAAACGTTTAGATAAACATGCCATATTGCATTTACATAAGGTCGCATTTTAATACTCCAGCATTTTAATACTCCAGTCATTATGCAGCTGTTTCATTCGCATACATCCCAAGAACGACCAGAAGAACAAGTAAAACATCTCCGCGTTTTGACTTTTTACAATTATCAGAACTAGACCTGCCAAACAACTCATACAATATCTATGCCAATTGTTGCACGCGGAACGTGATGAAGAAAGTGTTTAAATAGACACCTAACGTCGAGAATCATAATAATATATCAGAATAACAATATTTATTTATTTTTTAAATTAATGATGATCAGCATGTTGTACGTGTTATAATAAAGAAATTATGTTTCGGTTTAAACATTATCGCCATCGTGATCATTATTATAAAATAATCATTTTATTATATACATTTTATTATGTTTATCAAGTATTCAATATTATTAAAATTTATTGCTGCAAACGGAACATCGCGTTTTATAACAAGATAACAAAAATATCATTGCAGAATTGATTAGATGATTTGAAGTATTATATTGAGAAATTACGCTGCGTAAGGTAAAATTGTCTCGTTTCCCTTATTTATTGGGCCCCTACTGGAAAACCGAGCTTGATGTGTATGCGTTTAAAATCGTCCACATTAGCCTGTGCAGTCCGCACAGTCACCTCAGGGACGACACTTCCCGCTTCAATGATATTTGTTGTTGAAAAGAAGTCACTTCTAAAAATAATATATTCCAGGCGAAAAGTTTCGTCCCTGATATGCCCATGCGGACTGCAGAGTCTAGTCTGGGACGATTTTTTATGCACATGGATTAAGCCCGGTTTTCTCCGAGACGACCTGGATGGTTCATTCGATCGTTTAGGTCATATGGTTGTTGTGTTGTTTTCGTTAATCGATATAGAAGAGCGATAACATGCAAGTTGTTCTTAGTTTGTTATATTTCCATTTAATTAATTTAGTATCGGGGATATATACACAGGGTGCAGGACAATGTGACTTTGTGGGGTTGCCCCTTTTAACCTTAATGGTTGTATACACGACGGTAAGTTGTGTTTTATTTAAAATAACTTTTACAAATTCTTTTTCTTAAGAATTTCAACTAGTGCATATAAAACAGATTTGTGTGCTGCATATGGCAATGTAAAATACTTCGGAATTACTTTATTTAATGAGCCTGTGCTCTTTTAACAAATTCGGTATCTACTGCATTAATTTTACACTTTTATGCACTTAAGTTATTTTTCCAAATGTATTTCAATAACTTGAGATATTTGCTAAAGTAAAGTTCTTAACGGTGTGTTTACATTTCTGTCAAGCCCGTGTGTAAAACCCGGCTAACCCGTTGATTCTGCTCCCTGTACATGCAACATAAGGTTTTTTTAATGGTTGCAACATAGTTTGTTACATTGTTGGTGATGATAAATTGATATCTATTACCAAAAATGAAGACTATCGTTTTTCGTATCAGCGACAAGGCCGCTTTAAATATGGTGTTCATTTAATTTCACCGATTTCAAAATAAGAAGTAGTCCCATTTATTAATGCTGGAATGTAACATTCAAGTATATCAGTGCGCTATTACATTTATATGTAATTAGCTCCGCTATTAGTCTTGTTAGTGCTCTATTCTTGAGGAACAAAATGGACGTCCGAATAAAGGGAACAAACGTGATGTTTTGGTTAAGGAAACAATAACCTAAATTCTAGATTTTCAATGACTGGTTCGATAAAATTGGTATGATTTAAGGACACCTGATCCCAATTAAGAGACATTGTTATATTAAGCGAATGAAATAGGTTTGTTGTAGACGAGACTGCATGCGGCTCTGCGTGAACTCTTGCAAAAAGAGGCTAGTAGTTAAAGTGACACAAGATCGCTTATCTGAGTTTAAGATACATTCATTTTTAATTGTTTCATAGTTTCAACTAGTGTTCACAAGCTTTTAAAAGTGAATGTGTTTTTAAAGTTTAGTAAGAAGTGATTTACTTTTTACACCAGAGTTCCACTCGAACGAGACATAGTGTGTACGCTTTTCGGGTTGAGCTTGTGACCAATATTTCGACTCAGTAATCACTTATTATGACCCTGGTTGTTGTTTAAAATAGTTTTGGAACAACTGAATTTGGACTGTTTTCGATAAAACCAAAAGAAAGATGTAGTATCAACCATATACGGAAACAATTATTTTAGACTAATCAAGTCGGGTAACAAGTCAAGTTGAATCTGTCCTATCATAATCATTGCAATAATAACTGTATTTTTCAGGATAACATGACACTTTATGGATTACATTATTGTTGATCGCTTTTGCAGGGTGAAAATAATGCACCTTGAATCCTTGTCGTTGTAGCTTATTTAAACCACGCATTTGTTGAATATAACACACACCATTATAACTCATATGTGATTTTGTGCTAACATTTAAATACGTTTATTGAAAGTGGAAACAATTGCATGTAAATACAAACGTCATTAACTGTAATATGTCTACAGTATAAGATAACCAGCTCTTCAATTCTTGCTGACGCACCTACAAATTCTTATCCATTTATGACTGTACTGTATTGAAGCAGCTCACAGTTTTTATGAACGATAATGTGTGTTGCAGTAAGGGCGAAAGGACTAACAGTTCTAATAATCTGCAGCCGCTCCTACTAGTACAACATAATTATGCAATAGAGCAATTTATATAGTTATTGTTCGTGGACAGAGCCTTAGTTAAATCTATTGTAAGTCCTACTCATTGGTTTAAGTTCAGTTCCACTTTCTACAGTCTTGAAAGTTAACGCGACAAAAAATGGAATGCTTATCACTTTGAATGGGGCCATAAGTGTGGGTTTCCCCATCCCAACTGACCCACCGACTTTACCGCTACCTGTTTGTATTCGCATTCAAAGGTTGTTAAAAAGTGTTTCTATTTTGATTAAGGAATGGTACCTTAATGTCAGGTTAACACATAGACCCTATCGTGGTTGGTTCTCGGTTCGCATTTACTATACAGTAGAGCAGTCGCGCTAAAACAAAGTAATCAATGTGGCGGATCATGCCAGTTGCATTTCAGTGACGAAGAGCATTAGAAAAGATATAAGCTAATTTTGTCTAACAAAACCGTGTAGTTCCCGTACTAATTTTGGTGAAAAGTAATTTCACTATAATGTAAATGCATTTAAACAGCATTTGATTGATTAATATAGTTTTATACTCGCATTGAAACTTAATATAATTCTCGGCAAATATGTCTGCTAGGTTTGGTCGATTATACCTCATCCAATGTAAAAAACGTGGAAATAATATTTATGCAATGTGTCAGCATAGAATCATACTACATGTATAAATTATCAGAGCTAGTTTTGTGAGAAATAAAAATAAGATTAATTGTCAGGTAGTTAAGTTAGTGCATATTAAAGGGGCCTTTTCACAGATTTTGGCATTTTTTAACTTATTCATTAAATGCTTTATATCGATAAATGTAAACATTGGATCGTAAAAGCTCCAGTAAAAAATCAATAATAAAATTAAAAAAAGGAAAAGAATATTACCCGGACCAGGTTTCGAACCAGTGACACCTGGAGTCCTGCCAGAGTCCTGAAGTAAAAACGCTTTAGCCTACTGAGCTATTCCGCCGAGTACATGTTCCGGAAGTATTTTATACCTTATATAAGCAATCTTCGTAGTTTCACAAAATTTAACGACAAAAACAGAACTCTCCAAATTATTAAATCGTTTCGCGTTGCAACGCTTTTTAATTTTTAGGTTTTAAAATCGTCAAAAGATGCATATAATGGCTATATTAGACCATGGTTAATGTTCAGTATTACTGTTTCCTCACAAATATCATAACTTAAACGAAAATTTACGAATCTGAAACAACTTTTTTCAATTTTGTCAATTTACCAAAGCGTGAAAAGATCCCTTTAAGTAATATTAGGTTTGCACTCTAACTTTGTCTAAGCTAGTTGTATCGATGATTAACGCCCCTACAGTTTCACTAAAATTGTGATGAATATAATATATCTGGTCTACGAAAAAAATAACATTAATTATCCGCATCGACGCTGTTAAAAAATGGTGCACGTAAGCAACAGTTCAACAATAGGATATATTGTTAAAGGAGGTTACTTGTGATTTCGAAGTTACTTAATATAAAAAAAACATCAATAAATATTTTAGTAAGATTTCTAGTTCATTCATGCAAGGTATAGTTATAAATTCATACTGGAATGACAGATTTGTCTAGTGAAAGTTTTAAGTGTTAAGGCATTGAATCTTCCACACATGTAGTTCATTTTCAGTGACTATTGAAGTACACAATTTAATGGTAAAAAATAGTGTATCTATCTTCCTACCAAGTCCTATTTTACTTTGATCGGGTGAATGGAATGAGGACACAAACATATTGATATTTTTGGTCTGATGGTCTCTTTTTTATTTCACGTGTGTGATGACATGGCAACTTGGCGAATTGACATTTCCAAACGATCTAGGAGCGGTACATGTACCAACCGGTTTCTGTTTGCTATTTTAGGTGGTAAAACGAGGACAAGCAGTTGTGGAAAGATGAAGTTTTAAGAATATTTTAGAACTGTCGATATTTCCAGAAACTATGAATCAGTGCGGTGAGCAAGCGTATATGCACATGTTCATATGTTAAAAGTGACACTATCTAAAAGAAAATAGCAAAGTTTTGGTTTGTATAAAAATAACTCGCACGGAATGCTATTTTTATGGATCAGAAGCCGTTGCCAGTAAGTTGGTAGGCAGCTTTATTCCATACTTAACGCACTCACCTTCAGGTTTAATGTTAAACTTAACAAATAGAATGGGTTATAGACTGGTAGACGACATTTTCAATAGCAGCACTCAAATGCATTTTCATCACATATATAAACCATGTTATATTTAGCAGCGGTTGCATATACAAGATCCTTCGCACTGTACGTTGGAGTCAAAGTTACGCACATTGGTGTAAACCTGACTGCGGTATTGAGCACCATAGTGCGTTTGATTTTTGGTTTAATCGATCATAACAACAAATGGGTACATTGATAATCATAATAATCCCCGTCCTACGTATTGGAAAGTAATCTTTCATGATGAAAATTGACGTCGAAGATTACACACGTTAAATATTACTAAGAAGTAATTTATTTTCGTAAGCGTAACCTCAAATGTTTGTCAATGACCGATGGTACATTTGAAAATATATATAACGAAACAGATTACTACTTTTTGTAATTAAAAGCAAAAATAGCCAATAGCTGTTACCAAAATCTTTCTTATCTGAAGACGTCTTTATGTCGCGTTCTAGTTTAGCTCATTCTCATCCCGGACTCAAACGAGAAACATCGCAGTTAAATGGCTCTCAGAAAATTTGTGGCGGTACGTTTGTCAATAATCTTTTTTCACTTATTTATTCGTTGTGTCATTAATGCCACATAAACGTATTCTATCTGATAATAAAGTTAAAGACAATACATGTATTTTGTCTAAACGTTGTACAAAATTTACATAGTTATGAACGGTATAAAAGGGGACGATTGAACTTTTTCATATCAGTAAAGGACAATAGCCAGCCAATATAGAAAATAAATAATACTAACTTTTCGAAATATGTGTGTAACGTCGCATCTGCACATTGCCGCATATACATAAGCAAACGAATGTGGATAGGCCTTTATCTGAGACAATTACCTAAACTTAAATTAAGGTGTTTAATACGAGATCGTTAAAAGACCACCCCGAGATCTCGATTTCATTAACGGGAAGCACATTTTAGACCACACGTAAGAATAACATTACATCGCGTAATACACACTTTAATTGTTACTTTGAAGATTATTTAGGATTTATTTTTGTTGTTGAAAGGGACTAGTTCACAGTTTGTTAAAATGACGTTTTTTAAAATAATTGTAATTTATTAAAAAAATAATGTAAGCATTATGTTTAAACAACCGAAATGACGCTTTTGTCAAATAAACATGTTTAAATTATTCGTTAATTAACGGATAATTCTTATTAGAAGTCGGCAAAATAATAAAGAGTGTGTTAAGCTTTTCATCGATTATTTGGAAAATAGAATAGCGGCTATGTTTCAATATTCAACATTAAAGCCTGAATGGTACAGTGGTAGTACGTTGGCCTTCGCTTCTGGGGGGAAACGGGATCAAATCACGAGGACGGCAATAATGCTATATTTAACTTTTTTTTCTGATCTTATTAATTACTTAAGACTTTTATAAACACTATTTATTTGTTAGTAAACCTATTTAATGACCATTTCGAATTTTAATTGCAACCATACAAAAATCTGTGAACAAGACCTTTTAAGATTATTTTTCATTTAAAAATTGTTCACTTGTGTTTTAACACTCAAAACAAATGCATTTGTATTGGAGGATTTTGAACTATCTTTCCTATTTTTACCTCATCCTCCCGATTGGATTTTTCGAACGACAGTAAATGAATTATGGTTGTAATAAACAAGTCTATTTATGTATTAGGAACATCCCAATTAACAAAAGATACGATACTGCAATAAACTATTATTTAATAGGTATGAAATCACGACAATATTGTATGGACTGAAATTGCAAAAGGTATTACTTCTTTTGTTTCTTAATGATCGTAGCATACGTATAAATATACTTCTCACATACTGAGGTTGTTCTCTGTTGTGTGGTATTCACGTGATGTCTAGGATCAGCTTATTGTACTCGGCATCGAAAATAACTGTGATTTAAAATTATCAAGACACACCAGAAGTCTTTTATTTCTCACATAATGCACGTTATTGTCTACCAGCGACAGTGACCAACATAAGACCAATTTTAGATGACAATAATAGAAGCTTCTACATTTCAAAAATGACCCCGGTTCTTTAAATGTCCGGTTTGAAGCATCTATGGCACTGTATATCTGTTTAACCATGCATGTAAAAACGAGTAAACAGACGCATTAGCGTTGTCCCCCACCCCGAATATGCGTTTAAAAGCATACGAACGTGTAAGGTGGCGTTAATTCGTCGACCTGCATATGCGGCGTTACAAATGAAAACAGTTTATGCTTTTTCTGAAATAAAAGCTATTATATGAAATTGAACTTAATTCATCGTTAACAAGTAAACAAATTCAGTCTTATTAATTATAAACTGACTTATCATATTTGTATTTCAGATTACCGGTGTCCTTATCGTGTTTCTCGCATCATGTGTTCACGGATTACTTTTCGACGCAAATACGGATCCCTGTTGGTACTCAAACTATTCCATCGATTGTTCAGGCAATGGACTCATTTCAATCCCTGTCTTCAACCTGACCCGTTATGCAGCTGTTTGCTTTAGTGCAATCGTCCTATCTAACAACAAACTTTCAAGTATTGCAAACGATGCCTTTATTCAGTTGAGCTCCCTGAATTGTTCATATACAATACTGCTTGGCGGTAACAATATGTCTCAAATTAACGAATACGCTTTTCTTGGAATTGAAGCCCATGTCGAAGGGTTATATTTAGATACAAATAGTCTTACCTCGCTGCCAGAGGCTCTGGGTTCGATTATCAATCTGAAATTGTTAAGGCTCTCTGGAAACCCGCTAGTGTCATTGAATCCGTCAGTCATGGCTAAAATTGGGCATTCTCTAAAAGACTTTTCTGTTGGAATGGCATACTTTCAGCAGTGGCCGATCGACCTTCATTTCTTATATGAACTAACACACCTTTATCTATACGATATACCTTTTCAGAGTTTGGATTCAGATGCATTTCGTGGACTGACACATCTGCATTCGTTGTCAATAGAAAGCGCTAATTTAAAAAAAATCCCAAATGTAGTATGTGCTCTTCCCGACCTTTTTCTATTAGAGATAACTGGCAACAACTGTTTTAATGAAAGCAAGTCGGACGTTTTTGAACCATGCAATAATGTAACCGGTATGACAAGGCTTGGCATTATAAATTATATATTCAATAATGTTGATTACTTTCCAAACTTTGTTAAAGCGTTTCCATCTGTAAACACCGTTTATATGTATAGCAATGGTATGCGGTTTATGGATGCAGATAAATTTGAAGATAATTTTAGTGTTTGGCATCTTGTTTTGATTGCCAACCAGTTGAGACGAATTCCCAGCGGCTTGAATATGTTTAAACGTCTGAATGATTTGGATCTCAATAGCAATTTAATAGAATGCGTCGAAGACAATGACCTCATTGGATTACGCAGTTTAACAAGTATTAATCTAGCATACAATCCAATCCAGTTCATCACAAACAAGGCCTTTCAAAACAACATACAACTCATGCACGTAGACTTGTCTCGTACGTTTCTGACTACCGTTCCTGTCGCCGTTACAATGTTACCAGCTCTAAAAGCTTTACGTATTGAAGGAAATGACATCGAATGCACGTGCGAACTGGCAAATCTGAAGAGTTGGAATGTATCTTCCATACAAATAGACGGACTATGTTACCAAACGAGTGAACGGATTGAACATTTTATCAAGACCTACATCGACGCGGGTAAGTGCTAGCCCGTGCAAAAATGATGACAGTCCATAACAGATTCTGAAAACTTTTTGGACACACATCCATGTGATTTGAAATGAAAACTTAATTTGTTTGAGATTATATTTTGTTAACTTGTCGAAAATTATATTTGACATAAAGCTTACAAAAACTAAGAACTACTGTATAGCAGTATTTACAAAGAATTATAGTTTTATATTTTATTTGGAGAAATGTAATCACTTTGTTAAATATGAACAATCAATTATGTTTTCTTGCTTGCAATATCTGAAAAGGAAATGATTTTTAATATCTATGATTCGCATTACTTGCAAGAGCGAAAATATTTCTAAAAGAAAATTTTAATGTAAATAATTCATCAATATCCATAATAATGGAGCTTATTAAAGCATGTGTGATGCACCGGTAATTTGAATTATACTTCCTATTATTTTTGTCTATAAACAAATCGCGGTTTTCAATTGGTGCTCCTGCGCATTGTGATATTTTGATAAAAGCATAATTGTGTATTGTGACAATTATTATATAATGTGAAACACTGATGTGTGTACAGTTTTGATTGCTATAATTCTGGATAATTTAAATAAATAATAAGGTGCGGGTGTTGGAAAATAAATGAAAAACAGTATTCCTCTGAAGTTTTCAAATACCAAGAACCGTATCACCAACGATATAGCTCACATTATCCTATGCTGCATACCACCTATTATAATGTGTGATTTAAATAATAAATGAAGAGTCTTCAAAGCATCTCATAAAGAGTTAACTATTGAAAAATATTTACAGTTATTAAGAACTAAACATTCGAGTTGAAGCATTGTTATCACAAAAAATCAATAGTATTGGTAATTATTATAAGAATAAACATTACAGGCAATATGTTTAATGTGTAATATGTATACCAAGAAGACACTATTATAAACATTACATAAAGGACTTGACCATGTGTGCATACTATATCAAAAATAAAAATTTACACGTTGACACATAATTGTGCACAATGTTTCTTTCTCTTCCGTTTTTTCCGAGTAGCTGACTTAAAACACTTATGACCTCGATTTATGGAGATAAGTAAGCAGCGGAAGAATTAAATGTTCTCATTTTATGAATCTAACAAGAAGTGTTTGATGTCCATCAATGCCTGTCGCATCACGATGGGCATACGAAGAAATTAATATCAGGTTGTTATAACAAAGTTATGAATACTTTTTCCACAAAACTTCTAGAACTTACGATAATTATTAACACTATTATTCATTGCGTGTCATTAACCAAATGGTGTCTCAATTCAACTTAAATTGCTATTTTTATTTAGCCTACATAAGCGGCAATAGATGTTA